>NC_048219.1:157215922-157430881 GCF_002007445.2 Ailuropoda melanoleuca | reverse complement strand
AGCCTGCTTCTTCCTCTCCCACTCCCCCTGCTTGTGTTCCCTCTCTCACTGGCTGTCTATCTCTGTCGAATAAATAAATAAAATCTTTAAAAATAAATAAATAAATAAATAAATAAATAAATAAATAAATTTGTCCAGGATGGTTAGAGATGGTTAGAGAGGGAAAGCAAGGCAATACAACTCGGACAATGACACTGTGCAATTTAATCTCTAAGAATGCACAAGTACCCACGTTTCTACAATGCTTCAGGGACACCACCAGGAATGTCACTCAAAGCTAACATTATCTTAAAAAGAACTGTAAGCCAAGGAGATCCTTCTGTGTTTTGTTATATTCCCAACATACACAACCTTAGTTACCTCCTTCTCTTAAAAATAAAGTTTGGGGAGAAGGGATTATCTTAGATTTCTGGTTGGTTGAGTTGTGGATAAACAGGAGTACGTAGTGCTTTGCTCAAGGAACAAATAACGTCTGATGCGTGCCAAAGCCCCTGTTGGCGTGGTATAGCATTTCCCTAGGTTAAGTTTTGTCAAATGGACATCGTGGGATCATTTCCAATGTTCCATCCCATGGAAAGATATAGTTACATTCTGGAAAGGTATTTTTCCTTCTAACTTTCCTTCCATTGTTGTGTCCAGGATGCTACAAGAGGAAGCAAGTCTGACTATATTGGTCTCAAATGGAGAACTTCCCGTGGACGTGGCCAAGTGGTCAAGGCCTGCCATTGCAGCTGGAACCGCATTCAAGATAAACCATTATCTCTAACGTGTATAATCCTAGACTGAAGCACAGCTGAACCTTGCTCATTTCGGCACAAGAAAGAGAATTCAATGGGCACAAAAACTCTTTTTAAATATTTGTTTTCAAGGACTTACTCAAAACTTGCCTACTATATGCAGTTTCTGCATAATAAGTTAGCCATTTTAATGATGTCAAAAACTCATGGTCAAGTGAATTTAAGATCATCCCCAAAGTAATTGTTTAAACACAAAGTGATATCTGGCTTTAAGTGTAGGTTCCCAGAAGAGCTTAGGGGCCCATAAGCTAAGAACTTTAATCTGTGAGTTCAGATGGAAATGGAACAACGGGAGCTCTCCTCCTTGACTCTGATATTCTCCTTCTTAGCGTTATTGCACAGATACCCAGAGATTCGTTGGACACTATTTCAAAATCCATCTCAATAGTCCATGGCAGAAAATTTAACTGTCTCCATAGCTTTTGTGACCTTTTACTTTTTTCTTTTTTTTTCTTTTTTCTTTCTTTCCTTTTTTAGTGCTAGATTTGATCTCCATTTGAACTTTTTGTCCCTTCCCCCAGCCGGCCTTTAAAACATCGAATCAGAGGAACAAAACTTTTTATGGACTAATATTCCTGGGTTTCCCCCACTGGATGTCCATCTTTGTATATCTTCACACATGACATAGCCGAGGAGATGGCCCCACTGTTGGAGAAGCTCATAGCCCTCAGTGAGCACAGCCCCGTGATCTCAGCCTAGGGAATCGAGGCGCCACATCAGGGACCGGCATGAATGAGGAGAGAGAGCGCCACCTCCATTCACGTGGTGTCATGGACACTCCCTCACTGTCAGCAGCCTCCTTGCCCAGGTGCGCACTGTTCTCCGTCCTGACTCAACATTCAAAACCTCTGAGCCATCTTCCTCATGTCTTATTTTGCAGGGGACAGTTTTAAATACTTCGTTTCAATTATCTCCTAGATGAGGACATTCAAAGTATCAGTGGACTGTTTAATGTGCCAACGAAAAGTCAGACTTCCTCCTCTAGAATGGCAGTTGATTATCATTTTTCTTTGTCTCTTCAGCCACCCACTCCTTAACCATCACACACATGGGTGTGTGCACTTTTCCGTGCATCCTTAAGACCAGGTGGTCAATAGCATTTGTTCACATCCTTTCCCCCACTTCCACAAAGTTTGATAAAGGATCCCATCTCTTTGGCTCTTCCTCCATCAACCCTAAGTGGCCGCATCTTTCTTTGGACACATGCCTCAGGGCTAGCTGGAGGGCTAGGCACGTCAGCCTAATTCATAACCGTGTGATAGTGATGCTAAGAGACACTCACAGGAGGCTTGTCAGTGACCTAGAAGCATTCTTAGCTTTCCCAGAGTCTAACTCACTTAACCTCTACAATTAACCCAACCCCAAGTTCTGTTATTGCTATTTCACAGAGGGGACGTCTGAAGCGGAAGGGACACCAGAGTTGCAGGAAGTGAAAACAATGGGGCCCAATGTTACTCAGCAAGAAAGTAGCTGAGAGGTTTTGAGCACAGGGAGTCAGAGCCTCAAAGCCCCGTTCCAACCACTGTGACATCCTGCCTCTCCAAATGTTGAGGGACAGACAGAAGGTGGGCTGCTTCACCCATCTGGCCCAAGAAAGAATGATATATCCACTCAGGTATTACTGAGATCATTATAGAGTAAAACACAGCAAATATTTTGGTCTGAGTATTTTTGGACTGTAATCATTTAAAAGCAACTTTCATTGTATTGGCAGGAGAATTACAGATTTCTATGCTATAAACAGCGATGGATTGGGGCATAAATAAAAAACTTTAACCATTTTCTATCTTTTGTAGATGGGCAAAGGAAATTTTCTATTGCCCATAGGCATCTTGGTGGGTTGAGAGGTCTTTCTTTATGCAGATGGGCTTTCTGGCTCTAAGTCTACTGGAAGCTTTTATTTTCTAAATCTTGCCTGACAACCAGTGTTTCACTCATTGTGGGCCTCACACAGCTTCTCATAAAATATTTTGCTTCTAAGTGAGTTGTGAAAATGGGACTTACAAAACGATGACAGAAATATTGCCATAAAAAACCTTCCAGAAGCCTTCGTGGTAACAAAATGGAATGTATGAGGAAAAAAATGTTTAGGTAGCATTACAAAGGTGTACAGGAAATAGAAGAGGATTTCTTCTTACCGGAAGCCACTAAAAAAATTCATTTAAGGTCATGCTGTACTCATATAATCTCTTTTGTTAAAAATAATATTTTCCAGAGAAATTATGTAAGACACAACTGATGTTAATTTCAGTGGCTTATTAACAGATAAAAATGGGAAAGTACTACAAACCGTTAAGAGGAAAATTAGGAGAACATTTTCCTTATGAAATGTCAATCAAGGGCAAGTGACAAGAAGACATCCCAGATATTCAAACCCTTGGAAAATATGCTCCCTGGGCACTATTTCTGAAATAGTTATTAAGGATGTATTTTAGCAAGACCCAAAAGCAAACCCAATTAAGGAGGAAATCTGAGATCTAACAAACAGAGAAACAGCCAAGCAGTGTAATACAAAGAAAGCCCACAGCGACAGACATAGAGCAAACCCAAGAAGTCTAGATTACACCCATAGACAGTACGTTCCAGAGCCATAACTTGGTGATACGGCAAATAGGCATATTTTCTTTCAACAATCAGAATAAGAAATGGCAAATAGAACCTTAAAAAAAAATTACAGATTTTACAAAGAAACCAAACATGGCATGATTTGAGCACGTTAGAAAAGAAAATCCATAGGACCTTGGTGATTGAAGAATTGCCTTTACAAGGACATGAGGTTAGTCAGAGGGCATGGCGTGTCTTTCCCTCCTGGCCAATCACACTGCTCAGTTCTGCAGTAAATACTCTATGTGATTAGATCACAACTGCTCTTACTTACAGTTGTAGGGCCGAATGTAAATTACTCATCTTGACAACATAAAAATAAGGGTATAACCAGACAAACTTGGGAAATTTATGGAGAAGAGAGGTACAGGAAAGTATGGGGAGATAATTTCTTCATTGTACCTAATGGGAATGAAGAGATACTACTAAGAAGCAGAGACTGAAGTGTATTATTAGGTACAAAAGTGCAAGTATAAGGGAACCACTCGCTGAAAAATATTCCCACCGACACTTAAAATAACATAAAATCTGATTCACTTCAGGTTCGTGTTGTCCTGGGGGAGGGGGGAACAGCACTCTATCCCCTCTTCATATTTCTCTCTAAATCAGGACACCCCTGATTCTAAAAAGTTCCTCTTGATTATCCAGACAGTTCAGCTTTAGAATGTGCTGTTGACCTCTTACTTCATGTGAGCGGCACAAGTACTGAGGGCATAAAACAGGGAGTACACAAACAATGATCGTATTTCCTCACTCTCAAAACCCTGCTGTTGGCTGGTAGATCTCCACCCACCCGTGCCCCATCCGCATGCACACTGTGGTCCAGCTCCAAGCCGTCCTTCACAAAGCCGGTTCTGGCCAGCACCTGATACTCCCAGTTGGAAAGGATGGCCTGACATGAATAGAAAGATAATGAATTTATGTGTTCCAACTGGGTTCATATCCTGCCTCCGTCACTTATTCTCTGAAACTTCCAATTATTTCATCTATCCCCACTTTAAATTCCCTATCTGTAAAACGGAGGTATTGGTATCCATGTCTCAGGTTGTATCGATGATTAACCGAAAAAATATACAAGACCTCTAGTAAGGCACTTGCCACATAATAGGCTACAATTTCCCCTCCTTCCCTTCATAGATTAAATTTATTGTGTTGAATATGAAGGGTTGTTAATGTATCTGATCTTCTTTTTTCTCTATTTAAACGTCTGTGATCCTCAGTAGAACTTTTATGAAGTGTTCCTGCATGTCTAAATTTCCACGGTTCTGTGACCACTACCCTAATTAAACATAGAGCCAGCCTAGTTAAGCATTTCCTGGCTAGACCAGAAGCTGGATTGCTGCTGCCACCTGGTGGTTACGAGGGGGAATTTGAGACAACGGTTTGTGGTAACTTGTGTGCTGAGGTCCAAATGGCCAAGGGCTGCCCTGCCCCACTCCCACGTTTTATGTTAGAGAGACCTTGGTGAAGGCAAGAAGCCTCTATTTGTCTTCTAACAGCAGTATCTGGAAAGGGGGCTGCATGCTGCTCTGTTTTCATCTTTGGGATTATATCAAGGTCGAGGCTGACCATGGGCAAAATTGTAAAGTTCAATTTGAGGGACTGACGGTCTTTCATTTCTCTTCCCCATACCATCTTTGATTTCCCTTGTCCCCATGACACATACGCTATTTGTTCCTCAGATTAAAAGATCCTGATGAAAAAATTCTCTCTAGGGTATAAGTGACTAATAAGGATTAATATGACTTCTCTCCATCTAATGTTTGCATTTTTTACTCTTTTTAAACAGAGGAATTATATGCACATGGTACAAATTATAAGAAGTCCTTCCCTCAAAAGCCACCCAGTTCCATTCCAGAAGCATCTCTTTATCTGTACCCTACCAGAGATATTCTGCCCATACATAAACATATCCATACAAATATTGCTTTTTATTATGTTTAAAAAGCAAGTGCTATACAAGTTATTCTTCATCTTGCTCTTTTCACCTAATGTGTCTGAAAGATTATGTCATGGTATTTGCACTTTAACAGGAATTAAAACTCAATCCTCTTCAGGGCAAAAAACCCAAATCTCTTTGTGGAAGTTGAGTGATCATCAAGCTGGGATAGAGGAGGTTTGAGGCAGTGAGCCTCCAACTTTAGTGACAATGTGAGTCCCCTGGGGAGTTTGCAAAATAGGTGCAGTCCATTTCTGATTCAGCAGGTCTGGGGTGGGGCTGGGAATGACATGATGAAGAAGAACGTGCCTGATCCTAATGCAGGCTCTGTAATCACACTTTGAGGATCACTGTTTAAAGGTAGAAGTTCTCAGCCCTGATTGCATATTAGAATCAACTGAGGAACCTCTTAAAAACTTGCATTCTGATTAGCTTAGTCTGGGCTGATTCCCAGGTAAATCTTGTGCAAGGCCAGCATTCACGCAGCAATTCTCAAATGTGGCTGCTTACTGGAATCATTAGGGAAGCTTGAAGAAACAGGCATGGGTCACACTCTTAAGGGTGATGTAATTGGTCTAGGGTGTGGCTGGAGGTCTGTATGCTTTTAGAGCTCCCCAGGTGATTCAGATGTACAGCCCCAGTTGAGAAAAACCTGTTTTAAGAACGTGCTTCCTGTAATTCCAGAGTCATGACAGGTAACGCTGACAGATCAGGGAATGTGTTCGTCTCTGGCACCACTATTTTGATAGGTGTGGGAAAGTGGAAGGAAAGCTAACATGCTACCTTTCTCTATTTTTCTTTGGTTATAAACAGTTTGTACTCTTCAACAAATATTTGTTCAATGAGAACTCTCTTTTCTGTCACTGGTATGGTGGGACAATATGGCAGCCTAGTGTCCATTCTTGATCTATAAGGTCAAGGAAATGAGTTACACATGGAGAGAGGACCAAACTCTGTCTCCACCTAAAACCAGATTCGGCTGATCATACACCTGAAAAAGAGTTCCCTCTGGCAGTTACTCCTCTTTCGGGGAAATCGAGCCTCAGCATCTTTTCAGTGGCATTCCACCCAAAGGTATTACTATATCTTCATCTTACTTCTGGTCTAGAGGCATTTTCTTCATTCCTTTGGGCAATGATAACTGGATTGGAGGAACCATCTCTGAAACTTGTCTGTGATGAGTCCCCATCATGAGAAGCAGTCTCCATGTGAAACCCCATTAGCTGCTTTCTACAAAGACCCGTGTAGAGCTGAAGATAGAGCCAGGATTCTATTTCCAGCTGCCAAAATAAGTTGACGGCTTGTTTCTATTGAAGTATAATTGACATAGACCATTGTATTACTTTCAGGTGTATAACATAATGATTCGATATTTGTATACACTGTGAAATGACAGTTTATTTATTTTTTTAACCATTCTTTCTAATGACCTCTCTGGCTGGCAAACAGATTACTTCTCTGTTTTTAACTTGATCGGGCACAAGAACAAGGAGAGAACTGTTAATATTTCTCCGGCTGTGCACTTTGGCAACACACCAGCTTTAGCTGTTTAATTTACAGCAATATGGCTGCGGGCAAGTCAGCCTAATGATGGAAACTAAAGATTTAGAGTTAAATATTAAATTTATCTCAGTCTTTATTTCTTGCTGTTTCAACCAATAAAAAAATGCCTCTGGGATATTCTAGAGTGAACGTACTTAGCTTGTGTGGTGCCTTATGTACGGCCAGAAAGACATTGAACTCTAAATTACACATGGGCCAGCCACAACATTTGTTTCGTCTTTATTTTATGTTGGTGGTATAACCTCTACTCATTGGGAATGTGATACACTATTAAGCGTTCATGTCGAAAGTAGCTTGGCCTAGGTTTTCCCATAGGATAATATACGTACATCTACATAGAAGGCCTACGTCTTTCTCTTTGGGGGAATTTTCTATAAATTGGGGCACTGGATAAACAAACCAGCAAGGAAGGTGCTATGGTGAAGCCTTTTTAAAATTTGTGGCCCTTGCTATTTAAATCCAAGTTCACGGTTGAGTGTGTGTCAGTGCTATCATCAAGGAAAGTGGATGGCAATTCACTTTTTTCTGATCTACTTACTCCCGGAAGCACCACAGAGCAAATCCTGCCCGTGCTGTTCTGGTGAAGCAGCTACCCACAGCGGTTCCCAGTGAATCGGGAAGGCAGTGTTTCCTTCTCCACCCCCACCTGGTTTAACTTTTCTCCTGCTCTGTCCCGAAGCTCCCTTCTTTCCTCTGGAAAGCTTCCCTTGGCTGTTTGACCCTCCTCAGTTCTGGCTCGTCTTCCTCATCTGATTGATAGTCTCTCTTCTTCACTAGTTCCCATCTCTTCACCTGAACCTTCAACGCGGACACGCACAAGCTTCTGTCCTATGTCTCTGCTGTTCTCAGTCCATCCTGTCCCAGGCCACCCCTCCACCCCTGCAGTGTCCACTCCTGTCCATGGGTTCATGACTCTCGGCTCCACATCTCAGCTTCACCTTTCCTGAGGCCTAGGTCTGCGGGCCAGCTCGGTCCACACCCCACAGCACTGCAAGCTCAACCAAACCAACTGTACCACTTTGCCCTATATAACCAACTCCTTCTTTTTTTCAAATGAATAAATTTTGACACATAACACTGTGTAAGTTTAAGGTATACAGTGCATCACTTCGATACATTTGCATATTATAATATGATTGCCAATGTCCAATTTCTTCTTGTGTCATCGGCTTCTCAATCTGGTAACCTCTCCCTGGCTCATCACATTTAATCCTGTAACGGCAGAAATACTTTTCAAATCCATCCTCTCTGTCTCCATTTCTACTTTCTGTACTTTACCTTCCTCACTTGGGCTATTCCTATAACTTTCTACCTGGTTCTCCTTAATTCCAGGATTTTCCCCTTCTGTTTTCCATGATGCTTTTTGATTCTCTTGCTAAAATAAAATGAAATAAAATAAAATAAAATAAAATAAAATAAAATAAAATAAAATAAAATCCTTTGATTTACCCCTGCATTCAGAATAAGGTATTATCGAACCTTCATAACAAGGCACAAATTAACCAACAACAGGATCAAACCCAGTATCCTGGCATCATTTCCTCCCTTCTCCCATGCTCCTGTTGTACCAAACTCTTTCCAGTACCTGAAACACCATTCCATGTTTTCATTAAAAAAACATTTACCAAGCATCTGTTACATCACGAGCTCCGAGCAGCTGCCAAGAACACAGCAAGGGGCGATGCCTTTGTCAACTGCCCTTAATCCTGGTTCTACTGTGCGGTCTTTATCTATATAATCTCGCTCAACCTCTTCGGTAATATAGTAGTAAAATATACCTAAATCTGTTAAATCTACTGAATGTGTCGGACACCATGTGATTTGATGCCTCAGTGCTCTTGTGCCTTCTGTCTTCTTTTCCTAACATCGCCTTCACCCAGACTTACCCTCCGTTCCTGGTCTTTCACTTCTACCCAATCCCGGCTACCTGGTAGATGCCTAAATGGAGTGGAACAGTCAGGCGATGGGTTGCAACCATGAAGGAGGGCTGGACATGCTGACATTGACTGAACACTTCTACCCATCAGCCCCTGCTAAGTGTAGTCACTAGTGCTTTCTCTCACTGAACACTCCCAACAGCCCTCTCCGCTTCTCACTGTACCCTCATTTCACAGACGAGGAAATTGAGGTTTAGAGAAGAAAAGTGAACCCCCAGGCAGCTCAGTGCCAACGCTGGCACTCAACCCATCCCTATGCTGCCTCACACTCACAGCAGGTGACAAATAAGGAGAAGACAAAATTCTTTTTGTACTATGAATGCAACCATACAAAACATGCCTAAGAAAGAAAATCAGTAAGAAATACCACAAAGTTAGCCATCATGGTTGTGTGAGGTGGTAGGAATATTGGGCACTTCACCCACCCCCCAAGAGCTAAATGTCAGCTGCTTACCTATCAAGACTATCCCATTCCCCTCATCCCCCAGGAAGGCTGCCTACTGTTCCTGGGGCATTTTTTTGTACATCTCTGCTATAGCACTTATTATGTAATTTTTCTGTTTACCTGGTTTCACCTGATTGATTGAGCACCCCAAGAAAAGAGACTATGTTTTTTCATATCTCTCAACCTCCAATACCTAGCAGAGTGCCTGGAAGATAAAGTACCTAATGGGTATTTGATAAATGAATGGTCTCTGGTGTAGGCTCTGTGAGCTGTATGGTATCTCTTGCAACTATTCAACTCCAGCTTGGTAATGCAAAGGCAGCCATAGGCAATACATAAAATAAATCATCATGTGTGTGTTTCTTTTTTTTAATTTTATTTATTTATTTGAGAGAGAGAGAGAAAAAGAGACAGAGGGAGGGAGGAAGAAGCAGACTCCCACTGCACAGGGAGCCTGATGCCATGTGGGGCTGGATCCCAGGACCCCAAGATCATGACCCAAGCTGAAGGCAGATGCTTAATGGACTGAGCCACCCAGGCGCCCCAGGTGTGTTTCAACATACTTTACTTATGGACAGTAAAATTTAAATTTTTTATAATTTTCACAAGTCAAGAAATATTATTCTTCTTTTGATCTTTTCCCCAACCATTTAAAAATGTAAAAACCATTGTTAGGGTAGACCAGACAAAAAGAGGAGGCAGCCGGATGCAGTCCGTGGACCATGGTTTGCCAACCTCTGCTCTGAGCCCTTCAGGTTCCCCGTCATGGTTCTCAGCATGGGTACGGTCCTGCCGTCCCATGTGTCGAGATGGTGGTGGAGACGAGCTGTGGGAGGCAGCTCACCACCCAGGCAATGCCCCATGGCCATGGACCAACACGGTTCCAGAGAAACGGGAACCCAAGGGACTGCTGGGGAGTCCCCACTCGACGGAGTAAAGCAACCTGGTTAATCTCACAGAAAGTCATGTTTTTCTATTCATCAACAAAGTTACTAGTTAGTCTCTTAGGGAGAAGAACTGGAAGGTTTGTAAATAGGGTTGCTATTTAAAATTGGGGGCAGTGGGCAGACGGTGAGCAGCTACCCAGGAAATATGCAGACGTGTGCGTTCAGGAAGGCTACAAGACCCATCGAAAAGTCGCATCCAAATGCAGCATGTGTGCCAGATAGCTTTTGATCTGTTGCAAATAAAGGAATTTAAAATTCCCAAACAAAGCAAAACTCCAGAGGATTGTGCCAAGGTAATGGGATTATAGCACTGAAAACAGGTCAATGGAAAGACACCTGCCTTTTAAATCCACACAAATAGCTCGGAAGCATTGGGCTGCTGCTTCTCTTAACCTCGAAGTGTTTCTGGAGCTTGGTAGAAGGCCACGCCTTATGTAAAACTTCTCTTTTCTGTTAAAACCTGCTTTCGTTGCTTCTTGAGTATCTCTCAGAGGGTCACCAGGGGGATTTGCTAGACTTCAAAGCAGGGAAAGAGAAAGCTTTGTAATAACACGCTCTGGCATCTGTATAAATATGTCAACTGCCCCATATCTCCAGTATTAATCTCACACTCACTGGGGTCCTGAAAAGTTGAAGAAAGTGAATGCTAACATTTTAGGAGAGTTTAATAAATGGCGTACCAGCCACAGAGAGCTGCCACCAGCTGGGTCGCAAGCCAGGCTTTTCGACTTCTTTGTACGTTGGTGTATTTATCTGTAACATGAAGTGGTTGCGTCAGACTGTGAGGCTCCTTTCTGCTCAATGATTCTGGGATTATAGCGCATAGTCCCATCCTCGTATAACCTGAATTTCACCAGATCTTACCAACATTTGGGTATAAAAAGAACATGACACTCTTTACATAGTCTTCTGGCCAAAATATCTTTCACCTGGAATTAATCATGAAAAAACAATCAGACAAATTCCAACTGCGAGACAATTTACAAAACAACTGGCCTTTCATTGCATGGAAGACAAAATTTTAAATTTTAAAAAATAAGTCGCAAGGACTATTCCAGATTAAGAGACCAAAGAGACATGATAAGATACAACTATTGGGACATTTGAAGTAATGTGACTAGAGACCATGTATTAGTAAAAAAAATATATACAATATATAAAATAATTACATATATTACATAGTATATAATAATGATATTGTGATTATATAAGGGAATGTCCCAGTTAGAAAATACAAGCTGAAATATTCAGGGGTGAGGTGTCCTGGTGTCTGCAACCTACTTTCAAATGGTTCAGGAGAAAAAAAGTGTGTGTGCGTGTGCACGTGTGTGTGTGTGTGTGTGTGTGTGTGTGTGTCTGGAGAGAGAGAGAGAGACAGAGAAGATAAAGCAAATGTAGCAAGATGCCAGCAATTTGTGAGTCTGGAGGAAAGGTGTAAAAGTTTTTGTCGTAGTATTCTGTCCACTTTTCTAGGGGGTTGAAGCTTTCTAAAATTGAAAGCTGGGAGCAAAAGCATGAGTCAGACTCCTTGTCAGGGCAGGTGCCCTGGAGGAAGGGAAGAACCAAGGGAAGGGAGCCGGGGATCTAGGGAAAAGTAGGGTTTTCTTTGGGTGAGGTTTGCAATCTTAGACATGTATAAACGACGTAACGGGGGAAATGAGAGGTTGGAGGCCAGGCAGATGGATAAGAAAGTCAGACGAAGATGCCCCCAGGTCCCTCTATTCTTAGAGAGGTTCTAGGAAAGAGGGCTTCCTCCTAACAGAGGAAAAGAAGCCACATTTCCAGTGCTGACCAGAAAAATTCCCCACGGAGCAAAGGGCTTGTCCCAAATGTATAGAGAACAGCTGGACAAATTTGATCAGGAAAGTCCAGAAAGGTCACTGTGGCAGACTTGAAGCACCATTTGATTTGTTTTGAGATGACTGAGTTACTGAGAGAGGGGATTTGGGGGAGCATAGGTGGGTAGGATGCTGAGGGAAGACAAAAAGGACAGAAATAAGTAGAGTCCAGGCGGGCTTGGTTGGTAGCCCAATGGGAATCCCTACCAGGTGGGATTTCCACCTCAGGCCAGCGAAGTACTTAGGATTGAGTGGAATGATGGATCCTTTCTGCAGACACAAGGGTCCTTGACTTTATGTCTGTCACTGTCAGAGCTTCCCAAGGCTAATCACAGAGAAGTATGTTAGAGACAAAGTCTGAACCTAAAACCATGGAGCCAAGGTCCTCAAATGTGAGTGAGCTTCCGAAATCACCTGGAGGCATTGTTCAAACCCAGGTGGCTGGGCCCCACCTGAGAGCTTCTGATTCCTAGGTGTGGGGTGGGGCCCGAGGATTTGCATATTTAACAAATCCCCAAGTGACGCGGATGCCTCTGGTCCTTTGCTGCACTGTGAGGACTACAGACACCACAGAAAGGAAACAAAAGAACAGTCTCGTCCAGCAAGCTGTTGTAGCCCTGAGCAAGGTGGAGGAAGAAAAAGGTTGCTAGCTTCTTCTTAAGCTGCTTTAAGAACAGATTAAAGTATTAAAACTTGGCTGAGTCTTCAAAAAAGTCACAGGGAAACAATGGAGCAATAATGGAAGATATCGTCAGGCTGCAGAAAGAGAAAGAAGGATTGCTCGAGGGGTGAAACTGAAGAGTGAGGAAAGGAGCTAGTCCTCAGCAAGCCCCTCGAGGCATGGGCTCCATTTCAGAATCTGCTGAGGGCAGCTCTCCAACAGAAACCAGCAGGCCGAAGAGGATTCACAGCCGGGGCCAGGCCTACCTCCTTCCGCCAAAGAGGCCAACCCCCTGAGGCCACACGGCCTGTTCCAAAGGCCTTTCCTGACTCCTGTGCCAGGTGAAAACCAGCTAAACAGCAGGTGAGTAAACTAATACCTCACTGGCTTATCACACCATTTTTATTATAAGAAGAACGACCATTATTATTATTTAAGCGAAGAACTAAGTGCCAAATCCCCATCACGGCCCCATGAGCTACACGACCACCCATCCATCACAGATAAGAACTCTGACCCTTGGACAGGTTGACGATCTTGCCCACGGTCCCACACCCAGTCGGAATTTAGCTAATCCAGGCTTCCGCACTTCTCCTGAGGAGAGGAAGCTCTACCAAAGAGACAGAAGGTGTGGGGGCATGAGCCAGAAGACAGAAGAAATGAGGGATGGGGAAAAAAAACAACAGATGTCCACTACAAAAGGAGAGCTTCAACATTCACGAACACCTAACTGCTCCTTCCGAAATCCTTGTATGAGAAAAGCTTACGTCCATGAACTGACCCATTTTCCTCTGGGTCTTCAGCATTAGAAAGCCCTCACCAAGGCAAACCAACAGCACAGAATGCTGGAAGTTCAGATTCGCTTTAAAACCTGCCGCCTAGCAGCGAGATTGCCTCTTCAGGGCAGGCCAGCTTTCTGTACTTAGCGCCAACGGCTGGACCCCACCCACGTCGCCAGCTGGGGACGCCACGAAGGCAAGAACTCGGAGAGTCTGTGTCCCGAGGATCCCAAGGGGCTCAGAGGTGTGGCTTCTCTGGGGAGGCAGGCAGCCGTCAGGAACAGGAAAACAAGCCTGCAGCACCGACTTAGAGAACTTTGATCTATTTGCAAAGCAGTAAAAACCGCTCCACAGGAGCCAAAGCCAAATCCAATAGTGTAAAAAGACATTTACTGGAGAGCAACTTCCCTTCTATATTTGCATGCCGTGTAAAATCATTAAACATCTGAAGAAGGAAAACGCTGGGCATCTCCTAACTTAACCAGAAGTCACACTAAGGCCTCAAGCCAAGCTGAAGGCAGAAACAATGCCTGCAGCCCCTACAACTACCCCCAGTCTTGCCGCCACCGGGAGAATGTGCTCGGTTTTGTCTTCTCCAGGCCTTGATCATTATGAGCAAAAACAGAAAACAGATTTCTGTATCAATTCTGGAAGGAAAATTTACTTCTCTCATGCTGTTTTTAATAATAAAAAATCAAGGAGAAATGCATTCCCTGCTTTTTATAATTCAATGATAATACTTAATCTTGAATTCTTACCTTCTGAACTACCGACGTCTTCTCGGGGCACTGTAGTTCCTGGGTAAACGATGCGAAGCGTTGTATCTGAGAAGAGGTAAATAGCAATTGAGCTGACAAAGTACTAAGGATGAGCACTTAGGAGGGGTCCTTTCATTCTCATGGTACTTTCTCAAAAAGCTAAACACCATGAAAAAATGTTTCATCTGTCATGCTTGTTTCAGGGATGTCATGTGATCTCAAGAGAACCGGGAAGAAACTCCTGGCCACTAGAGTTCAGTGAAAAGCAATAGGTAATCAGATCAAAATGGAGAAAAGGGAGTTTGATGGTTTATGTTCTATTTCAGTACCATCTGCTATGTTCAAACCTCTGTGATGAATCTATATAGTCCTACTGTAGGTAAATTTCTCTTTATAGTCTATCCGTGGATCACATGCCATGACAGCTGGAAGCAACTGGTAAGCTCCAAAGTGCTGCAGAAATGGCGTCCAGGCTATGAGGGAAGCGGGCAGAAGGAAAGTGTCCTAAAGAAGAGGACCCAAAATCACATTAATAAGGAGCACAACCCATTAGAGACTGTCACTTTTTTTAATATTCTGCTTACTGTTGCAGGATAAAAGCAGGCAGACCCAGCTACATATAGTTCTTAAAGCCATTATTTAATCACTGCATTCGAACAGTCTAAGTCGTTCAATGAGATATATAACTTAGAGATCGCTGCTGGAATTTGGGGGGAGGGGGTAATCAGGTGATGGGCATTAAGGAGGGCACGTGATGTGATGAGCACTGGGTGTTATACGCAACTGATGAATCACTGAACTCTACATCAGAAACTAACGTTATGCTGTATGTTGGCTAATTGAATTAAAAAAAAAAAATTCCAGAGGGGAGAAAACGTCTACTTCCCAGCAAAGCCAGGCCCCTACTGCTCCCAAGAAATGACGGATGGGATGCACGGTGCCTGAGGTTGGGAGGAAGAACTGAGCATGTCCAGCACGGTGGGTCAGCCTTTGGGCAACAGCCTGTCCTCCACTGTCTTCTCTGTGGCTCTTTTGTGAGCCTGTGGCCTGCCAGCGAAAACGGAGTATAATTGATGTTAAGTAATATTAAGAAGCCCATTGGACAACAGATCCACGTCTGTTTACTGGTCAGCACTATCTCTAAAAAGACAGTTTTCATCAAAGTCTCTCTGCTGCAGAAAACAAGGTTGTCCTCTACCCCACAGCTGGGAAATGCAAACACATCCTTTTCCTTTTTAGGCAAAATGGTGCCATTTGAGGTAACTACTCTCTCTCCAGACAGCCCAGGAGGTGAGCCACTGCACGTCATGCCTTTGCCGAGAAAGGACATCCCATTGCTGAGGGCCACGCTTGGGTTCGGTGCCTCAATCCGTGGTTGTGTCTTACGAAGTCAGCTTAAAACATCACTTCTGCCCAGGCCCCTCGCTGGCACCTCATTTTTGTTTGCCATTGAGCACAGAGTTGAATGTCATGTGCTCTTCTGCTCTTTGGACCCATGTAGATCCGTGCCAAGTCTCTCTTCACATGGGAGAGTTCGGTTCGGGAGCGTTGGTGATCGTATTTGGTTCAAGCCCAACTTGCAAAACGATTCAAGACACTGGAGATGACATCGTCGACAGGCCCAAGTCTTGTGTTTGTCTATTTCATAGGATCTCTCAGTTTCTATTAACTCTTCCTTTGGTCTTTAGGCCACATTACCTTTCGGGATTTCAAAGTACTGGCATAATTAATATTAAATACCTGAGAACCTAATGTGTAGTTGAGAATGTTTATGGAGTACCTATAATGTACCAGGCAGACACATGGACCATACATACAAGGAATCCATGGGGGGAAAATCATAAACAAAAAAATACAGTCATGTTTAAGTGTCATAATAAAGAACAGGAGACATGAACTATGGGGCATTGTTCCAAGTCTTTGTGATAGGGTAGATATAAGAATACCTCATCTCTTAGGTTTATTGAGAGTGTAAAAGCAGATTGCATACATAGAACCTGGCATAGAACTGGTATGTGTTTAATAGGATATTTTTTGTCTCATTATCTCCACCCCCTCTCCCACCCCCATACCTATGATAGAATTATGAGTGAATGGAACATACCCAGATAGGATTAAACCCTCAAAACCTCTAAAAGACAACTAGTTATCTGGTCTTCCCACTCCAGGTGCCAGGATGTGCAGTCAACTGGAGTCCACTTGGACCTGAGCGTTTGACTTAAGGTGATATGATTAATGTGAATTACTGAGCCCACACAGTTGACGAGAACCGTGAACAGATAGCTGATATACAAACAAATATAACACCTCACAAACGGCACAGCTTAGAGTACTATTTGTGCATGAAATTTCATTCTCCTCTCACCAAAAATTGCTCGAATCTTACCAGGTGTGACCAAGGACACTGTCCCTACTGTGATCTGGCCCAGGCTTTCCTGTTCTTTCATCACCAGGATCCACAGATCCTCTTCTGTGTACCTACTTATGCTGCCTTAGACCCAGGCCAGTGGGCCCTGCCTTGGAGTTGGCACTTGAGAGAAGCCCACTTTGCCTTCCCCCTGGGGCACACCCAGACCCCCTTCTAGGTCACTCTGTGAGCATCCCAGGTACCTGGAATTCCCTGCGTGAATAGCCCTGAGCCCACTCCAAGCTGCACATACATCTTTCCCAGGCTGTCCTCTCAAAGGTGGGAACTTGCTAATGGCATGTGGAACCCTAATGTCAATGAGGTGGTCAAGGGGTGACTATTGGCAGGAGGTCTGCCCAGAGCTTAGACATGCAAGCTGGCCATGTGCATACAGGAGGTCCCTTGCTGTATCAAGTAGAGGCTGAGCGGTAAGAAAAGGGGGGAGGTCGTGGGCCTGAAGGAAATGAGGGGTCTAGATCTGTTCCCAACCTTCCATGTCTTTAGGAAATTGCATTTGTTGAGGTAGGAAGCCAAGACATATTTCACTTATGAATTTGTAAATGTGATTAATAACTTTCAAATATGTAGACCTATAGTATGTGGGTCTCCCGTCGTACCCTTGTCCTGGACCCTACAAATGTTAAGACTAAGGCTCCTGCCCAGGCCCCTCACCAGTATGTACCTCGTGATTATTTCCTTGTATCAGACCCCTCTTTACTAACTGCGGAATATTCTGTCTGCAGCTGCTCACAGTTCAGAGTTTATATATAGTCTTTACCAACTGCATTCGCTTTCCTCTAATAAACATCTGCTGCTTATCACTTAGTGTGGCTTTTTATATATTCAGGGGGTTAGAGCCTAGATTTTAGCCTCTTTCTTGGTCCTTCCCATTTCCTATTCAGTCTGGTTAGGGGGCAGTACAACTTCCAAATGGAGTATGAGTCTCAGAGTCACGGCGGCACGTTCTGGGGATGGCTACCAGATGCCCCTGTTGGCTGAGACAGTGAAACCACTTCACGCCCGTCTCTGGCCTTCAGCTCCCCCGCAGTGCTGTGGGATGGCAGAGGAGGCCCTGTCCCCTGTACTCGGGGACCCCAGAAGGAAGGAGAAGCTAAGTGGAGACTTACAGGAATTTCTGTCTATGGTAGGGCATGTTAAGGTTATATCCCAAATTTATGACCTACTAGGTAAATTATAAGCACAAAAGCAAAAAAAGTCCAGGTACATATTTGCACTAGGGAACTCTCACATGGAGCCAGAGATTGTAATTCATGGTACAGGGTTGAAAGCCTTCTCTGAGTGCTGATTCCTACAGAGCAGACAGAGTGGGGATCCACTGAACAACAAAGCACTGAAAAAGGTGGTAAGATTTGGCCCTAGCCGCATCCCTATGCCTACGCCAGACTCTCAGCGATAAAAATGATTCACTGAGAGATTAAGTTAGAGAGAAGGCAACTGGGGAGTGAGGGTTATTGTGGCATCCACAAGTGTTGCATCCCCCAGTTCCTGCATAACCCAGAAAAATGACAGTCGTTTCCAAATTTGTATGCAAATTTGTCCTCGGTGCAAGTATCTAAAAGCAAAATTGGTCCATTGAGTTAATCACTAAACAGGGCACTTCAGTGTGCTCCGATCCTGACATCTAATTAGCAATACAGCTGCATTTAAATACTGAAGACTTAGAGGATTTTGGTTTCTGAAGCAAGGGATTTTCCAGATAATCTTGCCTATATGGTCCTTGACTTGTGCAGGCAAATGCTGCCACCTGTGATCCACGGGAAATTATACTGCGGTGCTTATGTACCTGTTTTTCTCCTGTGTATATGCCTGGGGATTTTTCATTGTAATTAGCATGGGCTAGTGAAAAGCTCATTTCTCAATTTAGCCGTTGACTCTATAGAAACCAAATCTGCGAGGACTCCCCCTCCCCTCGGCAGCTAACTACTCCCCCAACCGGGCAAGGCACTGTGCGTCGCCGGGCATCGTGGCCCTTCAAGCAAGTCAGGAGGTCTGGCTCAAAAAACTTCCAAGGCTAGAGCTCAAGCCAAGATTTTGCTTTTGCTCTGATCTCTTTATTCTCTGAATAGAATCTAACAGAACAGAAACTACAACTTAAAATGATGCTAAAATATAAATGCTTCTAGGCTATTGCAGTGTAGATATGCAAAAAATAATCATTAGGATAGGACCATCAGCTTCCATTAAATAAGCCTAAAATAAAGAGCTGGGGGATAAAAAAAAATTTTAATTTAAAGAAGAAAAGGAGGAAAAAAAAGAAAAGAAAAAGGCACATTGAGACTTTGCTTGTGGTGCCCCTGCCAGAGCACTGGTAATTATGCTTGTTGGAATATTTAGCATAATTAGTCTTTAGCTGCCCATTTCAGTTTTGCTCAAGATATAAATGTCAAGTCAAAGCTATTAAAAACCATGTTCTTGAGAAACAGATACTCAGAAGGAGAATTGCCCAGGTAGCAAATGCACTGCTGGAAATCACAAATGTCACTGAATATTTGTATTGTTTTGCTGGCTAGATGCACTAATTACTATAATTCTTTCAGAGCGCATAAACTCTGGACTGGTTGACAGCCACATAAAATTAATTTTTATGTTAATTAGCCTCTCATTCAAGTGAAAGCTAACCAAAGCCACAAACTCTGCCCTGCCCATCCCCTGGAAAGGTTATACCCTCTCAGAAAATTGGCCCATATGCCTTAGGTCAGTATTTCCTATTAAGTGGCAGGGCCCCTCTTGGCCCTGAGCTACTGTAAACCAGGCATATGATTTACTGTCCATCATCTCAGATAAAAATAGATTTTTTTTTCCACAGGCAGCATGAGGATCACTGGCCAGGGTCAACAAAAAACACAGTCTGGTGTCACCAGCTGAGCAGAGGGCCCTTGTGCTGTTTTGCATTTATCACGGGCAGTTCCTTTGGGGAAGATGAGACATTCCCATGGGTGACAATGAAGCAAATTTCTTCCCCTTCCAGAGAGGAGGCTACGGTTGCCTCAGCAGCTGCCTGAGAAGCTTTTATCGGAGCCCAGAGCTGGGGATGGAGGCCAGAGCCCAATGAAGTAAAGAGCTTGGAGAAAGAATCCAGATCCCAGGCGGCGGCAGGAAGAGGCTCTTTGGGGGCCAGAAGTTCACCACGGGCAGAGCCCTGGAAGTTAGAGACTAACAGAAACGTAAAGAATCTTCCCCCTCCCCCTTTTACAGGTGAGGAGATGAGATCAAGGAGGGGATGAGACTTCCAAGATGGCACACTGGCTTGATGGCAAAGTTGATATGTTGCAGGCACAGGGCTCTTTTCATCTCGTCCCAGTTCACCAAAGGAAGGAAGGATGAAGTCGGCTCTGGCCAGGCTGACAATCAAGTAAACATGCCTATCGGTTTTTTCAGAGTGACATTTTGAAAAATACGGAAGCTTGGGAATAGGGTGCAAATGTGCACGTGAACAAATGCGGCTCTGTAAGTAGGAGAGAAGAAAACATGAGAACAGGCAGGACACATGAGAACTCTGGCACATATTCCTTTGGTTCTTTGAAAGAGGAAGTTCCACAAATCTTGTTTAACATGCAGAGAATCTGCCCAGCTTCAGGCTCACAAGTCGTGGCTGACTCCAGGAGGTGACTGAACATAAAAGACATGTGTTTTCTAGAATTGCCAAGGAGTACTGCCCAAGCTCTGTAAGTGGAGCCTGGGGTCCTTGTCTGGTCACAAACCAATTAAGTTAAGTGCTACTGAAATTGCTTTTTATCATCTAGATAAGAAGCAGTTCACAAGTGAAATGCAAGGCTTGACATATAAAAGCTTATTCATAAGCCTGGGCCTAGTGACTTCATAGTCGCACTAAGACCCATATAACACATTTGTGAGATGGAAATGAGCTGTCAAAGCATGAGAGGGCTCTGGGGTCACAGATATTAGAACTGTGTAACAGCTCCTCATTCTCCATAGAATTGTTTGGAATTGCCAATGGCAGCTCTCTAATAATTCCACCAACGACCATGTCTGCTTACATCAAAGGAACGGAATCCGATCTGAATGGCTGGGCTGCTGGAAAAGGTGCTGGGCTGCATCCCACGGCAAGGTCCAGCCTTCACTGGACTAAAACACAAAATTGCCTCCGAGCAGGAACAACCAGCTGACTGTGGCTTTTTTCTGTCTAAAAATCTCCATTTCCTTTGAGGAACTGCCCTCCACACCCCGTGCCTGTGTAGGGAATAATTCCCCTGGACATCTAAATGGGCCATCATTCATTTTTCCAACAAATATTCATTGCATGTATGGTCTTGGCACTGGGGCTTCTGCAGTGAGCAAGGCCGGCAAACTCTCTGGCTAGGTGGAGCTTGTATTCTTATTGTCTGCTGGAGGAGGCAGACAATTGGCACCCACAGTAACAAGTAAATGATATACTTTCTACAGGGATGAGTGTCAGGAAGACTATAAAGCAGGGTGGCAAATGGAAACTGCCTGTGGGACCCTAAAGAAGTGAGAGTGGAGCAGAGCCCTGACTTGTGGGAAAGAGCCAGCTGTGGGACTACCTGGGAAGGAACATGTGACCCATGACGAGGCCCAACCAAACCAGGCTGGTCCAGGACGGGCTAACGTGACAAAAGCCAGGCCAATCAGGAACTTTTTACGTGAGGCCAAAGAGAGGAACTGTGTCTTTTGGGTTATGGAGAGCCTGACAAAACTCTCCTTCTCCGACCGAGGGAAAAGTCTCACCTGCGGTCAGAGAGAACAAAGCCAAGAAAAGTGAGGCCCGGATACAGTCACACCTGAAGCCAGACCCACCCTGGGGCGGACACGGAGGGGCACCCCTCAGACCCTCCTTCGAGAAAGGACTCTCTTTTTCATTTGTGGGAAACATGTGGTTGCTGTGTAGAGACTCCAGCTACCAGCTTCCCTAGAGACCACCCAGCCTTCAGACGGAGGTCACACTTTGCTCAGGCGGCAGCTCTCGTCAATGACTGAGCCAGGCAGTGAGAGCCACGGTCAGTCACATTCTTCCTGAGCATCCCCGGGTACAAGGACCTAGTCCAGAAGTCCTCAAGCTTTCTCACTTCATGGCACCCTTAATGTCTCAGTACTTGTTTGATGGCACTCCTGGAGCTGAAAGAAATTGCCTACCGGTTCCTTTTATTAAACAGGTCCAAACAAGGTGACAGTAGTAGTTTGTGGAATGTCTGTCAAACGTTACTGTGTTTCCCAGGAAAATATAAAACCCCATGCGGTACCTTGGAGAATCATTGTGCACAGCTCAGGAACTCAGGCCTAACCACTTCTACCCGATGCAGGGCTCCTCCAACAGGCAGTCCGTGCTCCAGAGCGCTCGGAGGGCGAGCAGCTGCTTTGTCAGATCGGCATTGCAGATGGAGGGCTTCCCCTGTCCAGGCCGTCTTCCTCCCTTCTCCTTTCGCAGACATTATTACCCAGTAACACTTCTGCATTTCTAACTCCATCTCTGCATCGGCTGCTGGGAGGAGCCGACCTACAACAGATCTCTCAATTTTCAAGAGGCTGAGTTTCCTGGGACAATTTAAGGGAACTTCATGAAATCAATTCCTGAGATCACATTTAATGAACATATTCTAAAAACGATAGAACTGATAAATTTTCCAGATCAGATCTCCTTCCACTGTAACCCATTATGGCGGTCTCATTCATCTGTGTATTGCCAGCCCCCAGCACACTGCTGGTCACAGAGAAAGTAAATAATCGTTGATTGTATATGTGATGAATGAATAAGTCATGTATAAAAATCCACACAACGTATGTTAGCATTTTAATCAGTCTTGAATAAAAGACAGCTACAATATGTTCCATTGTTTTCTTCTCCTAGAATTCACCTGAATCTTCAAAAAGCTCTACCTATCAATTGTATTTTCCTCTACAAAACTGCATCATAAATTAGTAGCAAGATTTCTGGCAGAAAATAAGTATTTGGGGAGAATCTATTTCCCTATTAGGTGAGTGCATCATTGACACTGAATGCAGTTGATTTCATCAATAAGATTAATAAGTAGATTGGATTTTCTTAATGTGTAGGAAACCCAAGTGAATTTCAAAACCCAATCATTAGTGAATGAAACTGAGCTTGAAAACACAACTAGACACGAAGTTATGTCTGGGCTCTGTAGTATCCATCCCCAGGCATTTCATTGCCATATTTAATACACATTACAATAGAGACTTAAAAAGACTCAGAAAAAGAACACTTAATGAAGGCAAGTCCACCTTAGAATAGGATTTCCAAAGACAGAAGTGTTTCATTCTGTTTACTGGGGAACTAAACCTACCATCAAGTTCTTGAAACATTTCCCCAAAAGTGCTTCATCATGTAAACTAGGATTTCTCTCAACCAGACCAGAAGTGAGGAGGGGATCAGTTTGATGTGGGTTTCCATACACACCTTCTTGGCACTCCCTTTATCATGTGGAAGCAGGCTGCAGCCTCTAATGGGGAGAGTCCTCGTCATAAGTCAGCCCAGACTGCACTTCCATTAGTGCTAAATGTTCTTTTAAAGTGAAAGAAATACAGGAGACGCAGCCCTATATTTCCCCCTCTCTTCAGAGCCTTCCTGGAAGGCAGCAGGGGGGAGCTCCCTGGACCGTCATGGCCTTATTTACCGCTTCAGTCATTTTTCACGCTCTTCCAGAAGCAACCACGCTCTCCGGCTCAGGTGTATCAACAGATGCCCTGGGATTTCACACCTGCTGTGATGGAAGACATAAACACAAGTTAATTAAGTCTATTGTTCAAACAATTTGTTTCTCACTGAGGTTGACTCACTTGCAACTACTTCAGCACATTTCTTTTTCCAGAGGCAGACTACCACTTTCACTCTGGTGTGAGGACTGCCTTCTTTAGAAATGAATTTTATTTCTGAGACTTCCAGGTCACTGGCAGAGTAACACTTAAAAAAAAAAAAAAACTATTGCTAATGGATGACAAGTTTAAAAGAAAAAAAAAGAAGAAGAACGTGGTCCTGGTATTTTTTTCATAGCCATAAAATTTTTCGGAGTAACATCATGAAGGTGAAACTCGAATAAGTCGAATGTTGAAGATTTAGTATTGTGCAGCATTCTTACTCAAAGTCAAGACTGAAAACTGCTTTTGAAAGGCTTTCATAGTCTCTCTGGCAGAATGAAGCATGGAAAATGAATGGAAGGTTTAGTCCGAGGAGAAAAATGTAGGCAAGAGACATATGGAGGGGGCTTGTAAAGCATGCCGCTTTGTTTTTACACAACAGGATCAAAGGACATTTCCCACATTAATTGCTTCTATTTTCACTTTGTATCCTTATTGTGCTTCCATTCATCCTCTCTACCTGATGTTCTGGATACTCTTTGTCCTCGTTCCTCTCTTGTCACATGCCGAATCATTTCTGCTCGGGATCACCTGTCCTCTCTCTCTCATTAGATGCTGTGTGCAGGGCAGCAGACATGGCCAGCAGCCACCCTTTGTCTCCCACGGTGTAGCAGTGTTCCTGGGAAGCAGCTGTCTGGCCAGGGACCACATGTCCCAGCGCCCCCTGCAATAAGTTGAAACCAAAGGACCCAGTTCTTCCCAATGGACCATATGAAGAAGGGTATCCTTTGCTTCCAGACGCAGAGCATTGCACCTTCCCTGCTCTCATCTTCTGCCTCAGCTTGCTGGATGCTGAAACCTGAACCCCCCAATGATTCCTCCCTTTGTCCTCCCTCCTCCCACCATTGGTCTTTCTGTAAGCAAGAAAAAATTATTTTGTGTTACGCCATCGTGACCATGCAGATTATGATTAAAATAGCTAGTGGCACCTTAACTAATGCATGAGAATGATCAAAATAATCAGAGCCGACCACTGTAATTATTCCTGCCACATATAGGTATTGAGCCACTGCTCTATACCAGGCTCTGCACCAAATCTGGGGGCTGGAAGGTGAAGATCACTATCTGGGTTCTGGATTATATCTTAATCCAACCCTCACAGAGCTTACACAGGAGCCTTTTAATTTTTAAATTGTCTTGTCTTCCTAGGAGCATATGTTCTATTGAGCTTCACTTGAAATCTCTGAATTAGGATAGCCATTTATTCTTGTTCTACACATACAGAAACTCTAAACCAGACATGACATGGCACTGGGATAAGCCAAATCCAGACCTCCCTGACAGAGCGACCCGCACAGCGTGGTCTGTGGAGTCACCAAGCAAAGTAGAAGTGGCTTGTCCATGAATCCTACCAAGTTGAGAACAGGGCAAACTCCCCAGCCACCTCTCAGACCTCAGCTGCTTACTCGGTGATACGCTGTGGGTTTGATGCAAAAAAATAAAAGTCAGTGTGTAAATAATTTTTTAAGACACAAGACTCCGGGGCTTTCTCCTTTAACATCCCTTCCTATAACTTGAGGAAATAATTCATCTTAGGAATCATCTGCATCTAGCCACTTGTTTTTGCAGTTCAAAAATAGCCTATAGGGGCACCTGGGTGGCTCAGTCTGTTGGGTGTCTGCCTTTGGCTCAGGTCATGGTCCCAGGGTCCTGGGATCAGGCCCCGAGTTGGGGTCCCTGCTCGTCGGGGAGCCTGCTTCTCCCTCTCCCCACGCTTGTGCTCTTTCTCTCAGGTAAATAAATAAAATCTTTAAAAAATAGCCTACTAAAAGAAAGGAACCATAACTAACTCAGACAAAGGTGAATTCAGGTTTGTGATACCTGAAACTTAAATATTTTGGAGACTCCTTTTAAATAAAAAAAAAATAAAATTACAAAAACGAATTTGGTAAAGGGCCTCAATAGGGCTCTGGCAAATGAAAGACTGTCAGACCTAAGCTTCATTAGTTTAATGGCAAATCTACACATAAGCCAACTTTTTTTTAATCAGGTGAATAATTGAAAGGAGGATTGAGAATTTTCTAGATATAATCCCACTTTGATCCTTAGTTCAGTTAATTATTAATTGGTTGTCTCTAACCAGATGGAGCAACAATCCATCAAAACTGTATTTTTGAGCTCCTATTTTCTGAACCATGTATCATGTTGTGTACTTCTGTTTTGAATATCTATTTATACCTACTTATGTAAGAGAAGACAACATGATTTTTTCAGTGAAAACAGAAATACGGATACTGGAACACAAAATAATAATGATGGAAATCTTGTCATAAATTTAGGAAACCGATTTTAGTCTTAGTTGAAGAAAAATGCTACTCTTCTCAGTGATTCCCAGATCTATGGAAAAAGCACCCATACCACTGTGTATTCGAATCAGTCAAGCACGGTAATTAGAAAATATGCTAATTTGGTCCCTGATCTTTACCCAGCCTCCTCAAAAAGATTTTATTTTAAAAATGTCCCTTTTCTCATCTTCTGAGAATGAGTGACCTTATGTTTTGTTGACTTGGGAAAACTCACTTGCCAAATGAAAATTGTCTACAGTGAACTGTCAGCTTCCAGCTCTTTAGACTGTAACCCAGGGAGCAATTAACAGAAACACATGGCTCGTCTTCACCACCAGGGGGCTTGGGAAGCCCAGACCTGCAAGCCTTCACCAGCTAATTATATCGCCATGAGTTATCCTCTGGAGTCAATTTGTAACCCAGTTAGAGAACAGGCACATTTCCATAAGTGCCAGTGTAAATGTTGTCCTGTTAAATCCCTAACTAACAGCCACAAACTTGAGTTGACATTAACAAAAAATTTCCTCCTAAGATCCTAAAATGTAAAGGGCTACTAAGATATTTATTTTCTGGGTCATCACTTTCAGTTTTGTTCAGGCAAAGCTATATATTTCAATAAATTACATACTCTTACCATGACCAGAAGTTCAAAACAATATGTTCTATACGATTGACATATTGGTAATCATCATTATCACCCCACCACAAATAATCTGGGACACATTTTCTCTCAAACAGCCAACACATGGTGAACATGAATAGCAATCTACAGAAGTCACCTTAAAAGACAGGCTACCTTTCCAGTCAATCTACCAGAAAAACAGGTCCCAGGCGCTGAATAACTTGGCTTTGGTATAAAAAAATATTTGCAGCCTACTCAATATCTGAAGAAAGACCATGTACACTGAAAAGAATGGTCTTCTTAAAGTTTCAAAAAGAAAGAATTCCATTAGTTAAACCACATTTTTTCACACCATAAACAAAAGTTCACTTAAAATGTAAAAATTCACCTAAATGTATGAGCTACAATGAATAAAATTCTTTGAAGAAAAAACATAAGTATAAAGTGTCATGACTTTGGGATAGGCAGTGGTTTCTTAGATATGACACCAAAAGCACAGGCGACAAAAGAAAAACTTGAAAAATTGAATGTCATCAAAATTTAAAACTTTTATGCTTCAAAGGATGCCACCAAGACAGTGAAAACGTAATGCACAAAGTGGGAAAAATACTTGCAAATCATAAATCTGATAAGGGACCTGTATTCAGAATACATAAAAAATACGCTTGCAACGCAACAGTAAAAAACCAATTGACCCAACTGAAAAATGGACAAAGGGTTTAACAGACATTTCCCGAAAGAAGATACATAAATGTCCCAAAAGCACATGAAAAGATGCGTAATGTCATTAATCATTAGGGAAATGTAAATTAAAGCCACAATGGGATACTACTATTTCACACCCACTAGGATGACTAAAATGAAAAAAAGAATAGCAAGTGTTGGAGAGGATATGGAGAAACTGGGATCCTCAAACACTGCTGATGGGATTATAAAAAAGGTGCATCTTGGAGAACACTTTGGTAGTTCCTCAGAAAGTAAAACATGGTTACTATATTAGCCAGCAATCCCGCTCCTAGATAGATACTCCGGAGAAATGAAAATACATGTCCTCATCAAAACTCGTACAAGAAATGTTCAAAGCAGCATTATCCACAATGGTTGAAAAAGCAGAAAGGATACAGATGTCTGTCAACTGAGGAATGTATGAACAAAACACAGGGTATCCAACAATGGAATATTATACAGCAATAAAAAAGGAATCGAGGACTAATTTATGCTACAAAGTGGGTAAACCTTGAACACCTTATGCTAAGTAAAAGAAGCCAGACCCCCCCCAAAAAAAACCCACAAACAACAACAACAACACACACAAAAAAACAAAAATACCCACATATTGCATTATTCCATTTGGGCATTATGAAATGTCGAAAATAAGAAATCCGTAGTAACAGAAAGTAGATAACTAGTTGCCAGAGGCTGAGTGAATGCTGGTGGGGGAGGGGCTTCTTCTGGGGATGGTGAAAGGTCTTAACAGTAAATGTAGTGATGGCTGCACAGCTTTGTGAAGATACTAAAAACTGTGGAATTTTACACTTTAAAACAATGAATTTTATGGTATGTAAATGACATTTCAATAAAGCTGCTATTTTTAAAAAACCAAAAACAAGAACTCCCTTCTGTCCACGGAAGGTGGTGTTCCAGTCATGACACCATGTTAGTGTGGTGCCACCAGCCAACAGCACCTTCCAGAACATTCTCTCTGCTCTGATTCTGAATATAATTTGGCTTCCCATTTAGGGTTTTCTCAGAGAAAATAAACTTGTTATCAGTGGAAGTGAGCATTTTACCCCCCTTTCATTCTTACGTTTGACAAATATTTTGAGCCTCCCTTGTGCCGTGCGCTGAAATATGCACATGACACAGAACAGCAAACAAGACAGAAGTGTCTCCCCTCCCCTCACAGCTCTCAGCTCCCAAGGTCTGGGGTTGGGGGGGGGGTGTGAAATCAAAGAGAAAGCAAATAAATAAACAATATTCTGCTTCATTACTTATTGTCTCACAATAAATTCTGTCCCTAACCAAACTTCTGCCTGACCTCACATAAGAACAATTCTTATATCTAATCTTTATATCTCACAATAATTATCTAATACACACACACACACAGATATAAAGTCCATTAAGATAATACTTAAAAGCACTTAGATATGCCAGGTTCATATAAATGCTAAGTGATTGTGGTTATTATTATTATCATTATGATTTCCTCCTGAAGAAATGTTGGTGTTCATGGTGGTGTTCCCGATGAATATTATTTGAAGCCTCGGGTATGCCTGGACTCTCTGAGGGAGTGAAGCCTCCTGTTGTCTGTCATCAAGGAAAGCGAAGAAGGTGTTGTCAGGACACCGGCTGTGTCTAAGGCAGGGGTTGAGGTGTTTGTGCAAAGGAGATCACCACTTTCTCCCCTGACTTAATTCTTTAAGGTCTGAATTTCAAGAACTTTAACTTGTCTTTCCCTAATTTAGTTAATCTGCATCTTTGGGAGAACTTTTAAAGATACTGGACCCAAATCTGGGGAGATCCTAATGCAATAGGCCTGGGGTAGGCGTGCTCAGTTACTCCTGCGTGGTAGGGAAAGACAGTTTAACGAAGACAGGCCCAGATAGAGCCACTGCACATTCCTACAGGGGACTCCAAGCTGAGACTCGCACATGATATCTGCCAAGCCACGTTATCCAAATCACACTACTCTGCACAGCGTTGCCAGAGGACAGACACCACATGCCCTCCACTCAGAAGGAAGGACTGCGAAGTTGCCATCGTGGCAGAGAAGAAGCCAGTGACTTTCTAGCAGAGGAGGAAAATTCAGATCTTGACAGTCCTGCTCCATCCCAAAGAGAGCTCTCATGCCCTGCCATTCAAGGGGCCCAGGGGAGGGGGAGGGAGTTACTGGACTGGGGCTTCACACTCATGAAGTAGACGATGGGTCCGCAGTTACACAGATGCACTGACAAAACTGACTATTTAAACCACAGTTTTTGTAACCCTAAAGGCGCATTAATTTTTCTCTTAACACACCAGGAACATTTCTTAATGTCATTATTGTCATAGCTAAGTTTCGTTCTTTTTTCTTAGAACATTATTATTCTTGTTCTTATTGTGGCATGGCTGTGTGATTTAGAGCAATTGCTCAGCCATTCTGAGCTTCATTTTCTTCATCAACAGAAATGGGAGCAATGATATTTGACCTCAGGAGGTTGTTATGAGGTTTAAATGAGGCACTTAGTACATTGAACTGGCATGTGATCAAGCCTCTAATAAGTGTTAGCTAGTAGTAGTGGTGGTGGTGGCAGTAATTTTTGAAATAGTAGTAATATCAGTAATTAAGCCACATTATCCAGGTTCCAAATCGGTCAAGCTGATGGCCAGATCCCAAATTATAGTGACCTCACCATGTCATGCTAATCAGTTGGCCAGCTTTTCCTTAAACATCTTTGAAGAATCTTTAGCTAAAGACTTCAACACCTTCTTTATAAAAATGAAGACATAATATTAGTTCTTCACAAAGAAAATTTCCAGGTAATCTTTTTCTAGGCATAATATGTTGATAGATTAGATATATAATGGATGGATGGATGGATGGTTGGATAAATGACAGACAGGTGATAGATATCAACTAGAATACTAAAAATACCTATCATTAAATTTATCATTCAAAGTATTAATCATTTGGAAGCTTTGGATTTTATCATGCCAACTTTTACTCATTCATTTCTCCAACCAATATTTATTGAATGCTGATTACATACCAGACATTTTGCTAGATATAGGGGATTCAATAGTGAGCAAAACTAAGCATGTTCCCTATCCTCATAAACCTTCAGATATGGAACATCCTGGATATAGCAGCAGGCCGGTAACACATCTAAGCGGGTGATCTGTAAGGCGCATTTCTTTCTCAGTGTATACATCCTTCATATTCCTTCAAGAAAAGGTGTCACACAACTGCTTGTCCTAATTGTCCAGGGTATAAATCCCTCTAAGAGGAAACATTCCATATTTTGGAGATCACATGGAGATGGAGTTTTGCTGGGTGTTGTACAGCAGCAAATTTATGAAAGGATGTTCTGGGTCACACTTTTAGTGTCAATAGTCATTTATGAGCTCACCCTCACTCCCGAAGAGGCAATGCTCCCATTAAATTAATTCAGAGGAATACATTTACCTACAAAAAAACATCAGTCCCAAAAGTCAATTTTCCCTGATGGCACCATACTAATTACTCAGAATGACTTCCCCTTGGTGAGGATATTGTAAAAAAAATGATAAATTTCCTCAGGCTGACATTTATCATTTCCAATTCCTGGTCATGGACCTCACTGAATTTCCTCAATCAACTCTACCAAACAAGTAGAATTAGATTCACAATGTTTGAAAAAGCATCATGATTACAGTCATCACTTAGAAGAAAATGAGGAAAAGACAGATCAAAAATAAATTAAAAAACAAACAAAAAAAAAACCTTCAATCCCCAAATCCAGTCTCCAGCTAATCCAAAAAATAATTCAACCGAAACAAAGAGAGAGCACTTAAAAAGTTTTAACTCTGATTTCAGTTCAAATCAAGGGAGAGATGATTGGGAGGAAAAAATGTTCCATTAAAGCAATTGGGGTACATTTGTTAAGATTACATAATTCCTAAATAAGCCCAAAGCCCGGTTGAGGTCCGATGGCTCCTCATGCCTTTGCTGGATCATCACTAACTTCTCCTTTGTCAAAATCTCTGGTGAGAACTCTTGAGTCTTAAGGACCAAATCTAGGGGACATGAAGGCACTATTTAGTACTGAGTGATTTTACCTTAAAAGAAATCTCCATGTGCACTCTTGAGAAGATAGTCTGTATCCTGTCAACACGAATATGTGTTCTATAAGCCATTAGTCTGTGTTATTTGAAAGCACTTAATTTTCATCCTGCCATTTGAACCTTTTATTCATTTAGCCACAATCTCAGTGAGGCCGATAATTATTAGACCAAACATAAAGATAAATGTACTTTCTCAACTCAAGAACGCTACATCTGAAACTAGTGATGTACTATAGGTTGGCTAATTGAATTTAAATTAAAAAAAAAAAGAAAGACTGGAAAAGGGAAAAAAAAGAGGTAACTAACTTTTTTTTCAACTGAGCAAATTTTATTTTTGTTCCTCTAAATTTTTATTTAAATTTCAATTAGTTAACATACACTATAATAGTAGTCTCAGGTGTAGAATTTAGTGATTCATCATTTACATGCAACACCCAGGGCTCATCTAGACAAGTGCCCTCCTTAATGCCCATCACCCATTTAACCCATTCTGTCCTCTCCCCCACAACCACCCACCTCGCCTCCTGTAACCCTGATTGTTCTCTATAGTTAAGAGTCTGTTTCTTGGTTTGCCTTTCTTTTTCCCCCATGTTCATTTGTTTTGTTTCTTAAGTTCTACATATAAGTGAAATCATATGGTATTTGTCTTTCTCTGACTGACTTATTTCCCTTAGCATAATACCTTCTAGGTCCATCCATATCCTCACAAATGCCAAGACTTCATTCTTTTTTATGGCTGAGTAATAGTCCATTGTGTACACACACACACACACATATACACCACATCTTTTTTATCCATTCATCAGTCAATGGACATTTGGGCTCGTTCCATAATTTGGGTATTACTGATAATGCTGCTGTAAACATCAGGGTGCATATATCCCTTCAAATCAGTATTTTTGTATCCTTTTGGTAAATACCGAGTAGTGCAATTGCTGGATCGTAGAGTAGTTCTATTTAAGGAACCTCCATACCGTTTTCCACAGTGGCTGTACCTGTTTGTATTCCCACCAACAGTGCAAGAGGGTTTCCCTTTCTCTGCATCCTTGCCAACATCTGTTGTTTCCTGTGTTGTTAATTTTAGCCATTCTGACAGGTGAGGTGATAGCTCATTGTAGTTTTGACTTGCATTTCCCTGATGATAAGCGATATTGAGCATCTTTTCATGTGTCTGTCAGCCATCCGTATGTCTTCCATCCATCTTTTAACCAGATTATTTGTTTTTTGGGTGTTGAGTTTGATAAATTCTTTATATATTTTAGATACTAACCCTTTATCAGATATGTCATTTGCAAATATCTTCTCCTATCCCATAGATTGCCTTTTAGTTTTTTTGATTGTTTCCTTTGTTGTACGGAAGCTTTTTATTTTGATGAAGTCCCAATAGTTTATTTTTGTTTTTGTTTCCTTTGCCCCAGGAGACATATCTAGTAAGAAGTTGCTATGACCTACATCATAGAGGTTACTGCCTGTGCTCTCCTCTAAGATTTTTATGGTTTCCTGTCTCACATTTAGGTCTTTAATACATTTTTAATTTATTTTTGTGTATGGGATAAGAAAGTGGTCCAGTTTCATTCTTTTGCGTGTTTGAAGCAACTTTTTACATTTAATTTTGGGTTTTCATTTTAACATGTAATGTAAAGATTTAAACACCAGAGGACAGTGTGTGAATGAAAACAAAGTCCAATTACTATTCATCTAATTCAATTCATTTACTTAGCACATCAAAGAAAAATCTTAATTTTAAGTTCTTCTCCCCAAAGACATTTTATGTCATTTCATGCTTCAGAAATTAAAAGTAGAGGTTGATAGAAATGTGAATCACGAGACCAACTAATCAAGTTAATTTGAATCATAATGGAAATTAGAAAGATTAATTTCATAAGCAATCATTAATAATAGAAGCTCTCATGTACGAATAATCAAAGCTTTAAGTATTATATGGTAATTAATTCATTACTATGGGTTGCATATTTTAAAATAGCTCAAATCTTCTTAGCTTTGGTGTACTTATTAATAGCAATCCTGAAGGAAGAAAAGCTAAAAGGTTTCTTTAGAAAAGTTTGTTCTATGTGTCTTTAAATGGGCAAGAGAGAAAAGTGAATGGAATGATATAATAAACAGGCTTGCTCCTTGGTAATTGGCCTTCAACCATGGACAAAGTCAATTGTCAGCCCTTCACGCAAGAGGAGAAAGTTGTGCTCTTGATGAAGAGGTGGCTTAAGGTGGAGCATTAATTATATTGTTTATTGTCCAATAGTCAAACTAGTATTTTGTATATGTTTCATTTCACTTAAAAAATACATTTGATTTGGGGCTTGATTTAGAAAGTGATCTGGTATACACTCCCCGTTGACCACACCATATGTTACAAAATCAGCTTGATGGTTATATTTTCTCATTCACAATGCCCCTGCAATTTTCCCATATTCAAATACACAAACACCCATATTCAAATACACAAAACACGGCTATTATGGGTTATTCAAGTAAAAATCAAGGCACAAATGTCCTTGAAGTGTATTCTTAAACATTACTTATCTTTAGGAATATTTTAGTATTGTCATAAAAGAGTTGTGAAAAGTATTATATAGTTCCTTAGTGATCATGTGGGCTCTTGGAATATAATGTATTCCTATCATATGTTAAAATATTTTATATATAAAAACTTCCTTATGGATAAATAGACCTGACCTTGTCTTGTACATTTTCTCCCTCCATTTTGATGAGTTTTCTGGGTGATCTGGATTTGCCCTGGTCTCAATGACACTTGACTACAACATGTGACTTCTGTCATGCTAACTGTAGCCATTCCTTCAGCCAACGAGTATTCATCAAGTACCCACCACATTCTAGTGACCCTTTCTGGTTCTGGAGATATCAGGGCAAATAAGACTGGGTGCAGGAAAGAGTTGTAGGCAGATGCTTGCAAAGGCTCTGTGTTTCTGAGAGTCTAGGAGGAGCCCATTCTGACAGACCCACTGAAGTAAATGAAAGAGAAAGTGACAGAACCTGTCAGGTACCATAGGGTCTTGGAAGGCCAGGTAAGTGGCTTGGAATTCTTTCTAACTGCAGTGAGAAACCACTGGAGGGAAATGATTAGAACGAATTTATCTTTTTCAAGTTATCATGTTTTCAAGGAGGCAAGCTGGGAGGCCATTGCAAAGATAGGATTGATTGGACTAGGATGGTAACAGGGGGAGGGAGGGAAGCAGATAGATTTAGGACATATTTGAACGTTAGAAGTGACAGGGCCTTCTGGTGGACAGGCCATGGTGTGTGAGGGAGAGAGCAGAGTCAAGGATGGCTCCTGGGTGTTCAGCCGAGAAACCCGGTGATGGAGAATCTTGGGTGAGAAGCAGGTTTGTTGAGCAGGAAGCGCTCTTGTTTCGGCCATGATAAATTTGAGGTGATTAATAGTCAAGTAGAAAAATTGACTTGGTAGTTGAATACAGGAATCCGAAGCTCAAAGAAGGGGTTGGGGCTAGATAGCTAGATATATACTTGTGAAACTTGAAAACTAATGCGAGGAGAGAGAAATTAAGCAGAGTATAAACAAGAGGTGTTCTGGAAAGACAGTGCAACAGGAGAACCACATTTAAATGAAAGATTCAAGACAGCTTCTTTGAGAACCGAAGGCTCTGAAGACCGTAATTTCTTTCACAGTGTCATATTTAAGGGTTAAAGATCTTAGATTACAGACAGGAACTTTACCTATAAAATGATAATTGCTTAGGGAAAGAGATCCATAATTGCATGCACTTTCTAATCGGTAGTAGCACCGAGACCACTTTTTTGCCAATTACAAAGATTATCCCTCATAAATATTATATGGAGCATATGTTGCCACAATGGGTTATGACCAAGGAACTAAGCCCTTGTTGTTGATTCTTTTATTTTTCTCTTATTTATAACTCTTTGTAGAAGAAAGAGGGGGAAAAGAATATCAATGAATAAGGAATGACATATATCAGAGTAGCCCATATCATATGCCTTACCTCTCCCTTCTATACCTCTCAAAATCCCAGGTTTTCTTTCCCACTCTGAATACCCATTATTATCATAAATTAAAGCCAATACGTCAAGCCTCATTTTTCCAATTTCTCTTCCTCTCTTTGGGAAACTTAAGCAAAGCTCTTACCACAGTGCATGTCACATTGGTAGCAGGTAACAGGACTCTCATGTGGCAGAAATTACAGAAGAACAACTTGCTAAACTTCAACTGCCACATAATTTATTATCAGGATTTTTTTTATCCTTTTCCTCCAGAGTAAGAAGTTGTCCTCTAGGGGAAAAAAAAAGGAGTATTTCAAGTAATAGTTCATAATTCCCTTTAAGCTCCAATCTTGTTGAAGCTCAGACTGCCATTTTCAAACTAAAAATGTTCCTCCTCACCTAGAAATTAATGAATGAACACACACCCAAAAATACATAAACATGCGTACATACCACTAAATAATATATATGTATTTTTAGGTTTTAGCTTATGCTATCCCTAGAAGCTGTCACAAAGAAACTAGTTGAACTAGCAATGCTGGGTTTGTGGTTGTTCTTACAGTTATTCTTACAGTATGTTATTCTTACAGAGTTGATTGAAGCAACTAGTTTGTCACCTCAAATTCTAGCAAAGCTACTTAGATGCTTTCTACCTGCTACTCAAATACTTTTTTCATTCATCTCAATTTGTTTTTTCGTTCATAAACATTAGTTTCTAAGCCATAAAATTTGACTACAACTTCTTCTTTTCTGTGTCCTTGGATGAAACCCTAGCTCTGGACCTGCTCACTTCCCGCCCAGCCTCTCATAGCACCCTTCTGCTTGATCTCCAGCCTCCAGACCCTTCCTGATGCAATCCTTCCTGCCCCGCTCCATCAGATCACACTTGCTCAATTACCACTTTGATTATGTCATTCCCCTGCTCAAACATGTTGATGGTTCACTATGCGTCCATGAAGTCCAAATTCCTAACGTGATGCCAACTGACACGTCTCTCTCACACCCTGACCCTGCAGTCCAGCTAAGCCCAGTGACCCTGGGGCTGTGCCTTATTTGAGACAGACTCTCCCTTTACAGTTTTGTTAAAGTATTGAGCTTCCTTTAAAGCACAACTGAGGGGCCCCTGGGTGGCTCAGGTGGTTAAGGGCCTGCCTTCGGCTCAAGTCATGATCCCGGGGTCCTGGGATCGAGCCCCATGTCAGGCTCCCTGCTCAGCAGGGAGTCTGCTTCTCCCTTCCCTCTGCTATTCCCCCTGCTTGTGCTTTCTCACTCTCTCTGTCAAATAAATAAATAAAATCTTTAAAAAATAAAAAATAAATAAAAAATTAAAAAAAAACACAACTGAAATATCGTCTTCAAGATTTTCTTCCCAGACACTGAATCTTTAAAACTGCTCTTATAGTCTTTGCAGCTATGACTAGATGGCCCACAAGATGCCACTTACTACATGTCACGTACCCTTGTGTTGTAGATGTTACATTTGCAAAGGTTTTGGTTTCTGAGTGTTTGGGTTTTGTGGGGTTTTTTGAGGAGGGTTTCAGTTTTGTGTTTTTTGAGACCTGTAGAATGTAAGGCCTTTAAAGGCAGCTTTTCTTTCTTTCTTTGTTTATCACTTAGTACCTAAGCATACAATTAATGAATATTTGTTGACCTGAATTATTAAGATTGTCTGAAACTTTAGTAGTGACGTTAATTTTATCCTGATCCAAAGACTGTTTTTAGATTATTTATATAGAAAGGCTGATCTCACTTAATTTCTCTTTCAACACTTCTCTTATTAATTAAAAGATTTTCTAACTGCTACGCCCTTATCCATCATGCTATTTTGTCTTCCCTGTTGTGTGGTTAATGTTGTGCATTTTCATATTTCCTTACTATTTCCACACATTCCATGAGAACAAGCATGCCTGGGAGGTTTTTAGATGGATCCCCAGCCCCACTTCCCAGTAAACCAAGAGTCAGACAATAGGAACATTGAGACCTGCTCTCCATTCTATAGGCATTCCATTTCTACCCACTGCATGACTCATCTTGAGCCATGAGAGAAATTTATCTATTTCCTTAAGGGTCTCTAGCCAATAATGTTATCCATGACATCTTTTTAAAGCCTTAAATGTGATCCAAGACACTAACTAGCATCCAGTCATTTTAGTTTCGTGACACCAAGTTAGTATACCCATGGCAGCCACATTGTAATATTTACATGAGAGATTTCTCTTATCTGAGTGTCTTTAAGAGCTCCCCACAAGGACTGCTAGTGTCACATTTGCCCGAAGTGAAACCACAACTAACCTGCGATTCTTTTAATAATCTGTGTTCCTTCCTTCTTCCCTCTCTCTCATCAGTGAGTCCCTTACTGCCCCCACTCTAATTTCCATTTAACTACAAATTACAGCAACGCCCAGCAGGAAACACAGCTCGCCTATATTCTTTATTTTTCTACGAGGTTTGCTGGGTGTATGTGGCAACAAAGGATAGTGAACTGGGTACCAATTTCAAATTTGAGAGTTTTGAGAACAAGAGATATAAAAACAGTATTCACCAAAGGGGAAAAACATATTTCAATGTCTCCAGCCTTGAAAAATAAGTACCATTGCTCCGGGGATTGTTGGGTAGCTCAACTCAAGGGGACAGAACCGGAGGGAACTTGAGAGACTTCTAATCAACTGAGTCCAATTCTTAAATTTTCCAATTTTTTTTTTTTTGACTATGTCATTAACTTCTGAGAGCCCAGCTCTTACCTAGCTGACACCATTGCTGTTGACGCAGCTGCTCCGCTCTCCTTGCGGAGGATGAGGGAGGCGGCTCGCACCTGCCCCCAGGCGATCATCCCCTCCACCCACACACCGTCAGAAAGCACTCCCGTATTTCTCTGCTCAGTTACACGTGCAGGAACCTCTACGGCTCTTCAGTCTTCTCGGCAGATATTATCGCTAGTAACCTCAATAGCACTATTATGATGAACTAGGAACAAGGCATAGGGGCTCAGCCAGGATTGCACAAGAGGGTTTTGGCAACAGACCCTGTCTTGAAGCCAACAGTGATTATTACTATTAATAATAGCTATCATTTATTAAATTCCCACCAGGTGCCAGCTGCTTTCCATATGAAATAATGGCGAGCGCTTAACATTTCTTGAGGTGTTTATGTGCTAGGTACTGTTATAGATTCTTTATATGTACCTCCTTATTTAATCCCCCTCCAACCACTCTGTGAGGTAGATACTGCGTTTTTAGCACCAGTGGATATGTAAAGAACCTGAGGTGCAGACACATTAAATAACCAGCCAATGACATGCAAGGGGTCAGTGCTGGAGCTGCGACCTGATTTCTGGAAGCGTGACATCTGCGAGCTCTAACTGCTACGCCCTGCTATTTTGTCTTCCCTGTTCAGCCACTTTTAATTCTTTTATATCCGGTTTGCAAATGAGGAAACTGAGGTCCAAAACTGTTAATATAGGTAACAGCTGAGGCCCTCCTCAGGTCCTCCGGACTCCAAAGCCTTGGCCCTTGGGTTCAGAAATCTATTAACCCAGAAACCTCAGTGGGTGTCTGCCCTTGGATAAAAGTGTCAATTCACTGACGTTTTCTCAAAGAACTGCCACCTTCCCTCTTCTCCGTTCTCTACCCCCTTTTCACCTCAGAGCTCTCGCTATGGCCCATCTCCTCCTCTACACCCACCCCCAGACCCATCGTCATAAAACTACTCTCTCCTTTGTCTCTTGGGAGGGGCTGTAGAGGGGAACTAATAATTTATGTATTTCTAATTTTTCATGGTCAAATATAGCACTTTAGAGTGCTGAGTCTGTCGAAAACGCAAGTCACAGGCCCCAAACATAGTAGTTCTGAGGAGGTAGAACTGGGTGGGGCTCAGGGATCCACATTTTCAGTAGGGTCCCATGAGTCAGATGCTAGCTCAATATGGCGCTTCTGTCTGGCAATGTGTTTGCATTGTAGAGAGGGATTTTCCAGTGGGAATTTCAGGCCAGGGTGAGTGAGATATTTTAGAGCAGAAAGGCCTTTGTTTTTTCCTTCTGCTCTCATATAGGTCAGTCTTGAGTATAGATTTTATTTATGTAAATTTTAAAGCAAGGGTCTTTCAAATACTCTTCTATTGTATTAAATTCCAAGAATTAATGTTCTTTTTTTAAAAAAGATTTTTTAATTTATTTGTCAGAGAGAGAGGGAAAGAGCGCACCCAAGCAGGGGGAGTGCAGGGGGAGTGGCAGGCAGAGGGAGAAGCAGACTCCCCGCTGAGCAGGGAGCCCAGTGTGGGACTCAATCCCAGGACCCTGAGATCATGACCTGAACCAAAGGCAGATGCTTAACAGACTGAGCCACCCAGGTGTCCCAAGAATTGATGTTCAAAAAAGAACAAAAATAAAACTTCAGGGATATTACCACTTTACTTAGTAAATAACACTTTTAATAAATAATAATAAACTTATTAAATAACAATTTTTCCTTTTTGAGTATTAAATATATGCATACATCACTTGTGTGAAATAAACGGTGTCATCATTCATCCTTCCCTCTAGTCAGGCTTCTTTCCCCAGTGCTCCGAAGGGTATATATTGAGGAAGAACGTAGTTTTTAAAGACAGGCTTTCTTTACCAATATCCTAAAAGTTATGTGTTGAAAGAATTGAGCATTTTCCTCTGATTTCCGTGAGCCTTCTCCCAATAATATTCAACATGAAAAAGCTAAAAATACTGATGATCCAAAAAATACTTAGCAGAAAAAATAAAGGATTAATTCTTAATGCTAATAGAAGGTTGAACATTAAGCATTTTGGACTATTAGACAACATACAAAAGATGAAGAGACCCACGCCAAGGAGACTTAACAGTTGCCGAGGACAAACTTCGTATCATCAATAAATTAAGCTCGAGTAAATAAGAATGAATATATGCTCTGCCTCTTCTATTGTGAGTGCAGAGCTTTCTCACATAGGATTCTTATTAGTAATAATTCTCTATGCTACCAAGGTGACCTCATAGCTTAAAATGCTCAGTTATTTTTTTCAGCCAACTTTGGATGTGTTCTGAAGGTATTATCTGAACTTTTTTCCAGATACTCCTCTGGTTGACATTTGCATAGTCATTTGCATAATGTTATTCCTGATAAAGCTCTGGTTCTCTGAAGAAGAAAATTAGCAATTATTATTTTGCCGTGGAATGAATGATAGCACAGGATGTTAGCTACCAACCTCGCTTAAAAACTTTTGAAATAGGGCATAAAAAGAATATGAAGACACTCAGTCTTAAAAAAAATTACCATCCCATCACACATGGCACAGACTTCTCTCTCAGTGATTAATAGTGTCCACTGGAGGTCTGCGGGGAGCGGGCGAGGGGAGGCGTTGTCAGTTGCTAGAAAGGCAGGGAGAGCAGGCAAATTATTCTGAGCAAACCATTTAATGAGGGCTTTGTTAGCATGGAGGGCTGCCATGCTGTATGACAGCTGGCACTTAAGAGTCACATTATGAAGGCAGCGTAATTCTGTCCATCTGCAGCTCAGCAAAAGGGGCAGTAATGGCCCACTGGAGCCCAGAGCAACACTTGGTTTTAATTACAATTTTCCCTTACTGAAAAACTGTGTGTGTGTGTGTGTGTGTGTGTGTGTGTGTGTTCCACACCCACATATGCACATACGTTTTTGTTTAGAAACAAGGGAGGATTTTTTATAATCTCAACACATCTTTTAAATTACTCCCTCTCTTCTCACGGCCGTCAGAAAAGACCTCTTCTCCTGCTCCCTGAGAAAGAAGTGCCCAGCTGTGCTCTCTCCCCGACTTATGGTGACAGGCATCAGGTCACATCATTAGCAGGACTGTCATGCCACAGAAGATGGGGTGAGGGAGAGGGTTGCAAGCAAAAGCTAATCAGCATCATTTCACACACCCAAAATATTAAACAACTTTAGCATTTCTAGTGGGTTGAAAAAACCAAGGGTCACCAACTATTTATAAATGGGACAATAGCAAACTCTTAAGTAAAAGGACTCTTAAAATAAATTTATTTAAATAAAAAAATTTTTAAATAAATTTCAACTTTCTCTTATAACTGAATTTACAGAACATTTACAAAATGAAAAGAAATGCAAAATTTCAGTGAAAGAAAAGCTGTAATTTCATTATCAAAGATAAATGGTAATAAGCTTATACTGATATCTTTTTATTTGATATTATATCTATCCATCTATCTATAATTTGTTAAATGGTAGTATTATACTGTGATAATGGTTTATAACCTACTTTTTTCCCTATAATAATATTCTGCTAACATATTTTCCCTGCCATTCAGCATTTTACTCTATGACCAGATTTCTAATGGCTGCCTAACTTTCTAATTATAAGAACGTAGCATCTTTTATTTAACCAGGCCTCTAATGCTCTAATGTTAGGCTTTTAGTTTGTTTCCTTTTTTTTTCTTTTGCTATTATGCAAACCCTTTCTTAAACATAAAAAGATATTATCAGATAGCCACATGACAATGGTTATACTTCTAGTATTTCACTAACTAAAGAATTTTCTAGAAAGGAAAGGCTACTATTAATTTAATGGTACTTACCAGTGAATTTGTGTTTTATTCATCACAATAATGTCTCTGCACATTTAACAAGCAGTAATACATGCTCACAAGTAGAAAAATTATTCCATGCCCACATCATTCCGAATATCCTCTAAACTTATGAAGGCTGACTGGGGGCCTCCAGCCCACAGGTAGGAGAGGAGAGATTTGGTGACAGCACTCATCTGGGAAGGATGTTCCAGGACTAGACATGGAGAAGCATCAGCTTAGCATTACCTCAGAGTTTAGAACCACAGTGTTATTGGCCCCTTGAAATAAAAGGCAAGCATTAATTTGTTTTCAGTGGTCTGTATTTGTTTTATGCAATGTTTCAGAAAAATCCTGAAGCTTCAGGGTTAAAAATCATAATTTTAAGCTGGGTGCATCAGAAAAGAGGCCCTCTGAAGGAAGGAAAGGAGGGGAGTGAGTCTTAAGCCCTGGTTTTTAGCCAAGTGCTCCAAGTAATGCTTTCACATATTAAATCAGAGGTCCTTGCATCTGTTGGTGAGAACAGCTAATATTCGAGGTCAATACTTTGCATTAAAAAAACTAAAGAGTTTCCATCTACCAAGATAATTTATCTATATCGGTTTCAAAATATAGTCAACTAGCCTCAAGGCATAAGGCAAGCTTATAACCTGTCTTAACTCTTATCTTCCTCATTGAAGAATAATGTACAAGAGGAGAATAGATTTTGAAGAAAAAAAAATGACACACATCTATTTTAATTGTCCACACCAATTAAATTCAACTCAATACACCTATTTTGAGGTGTTAACACATTTTATGCAGTTTTACTATTTAAAATTCAAGGGGGGAAACTCATTGGCTATTTCAACATTTAGTTGTTGATAGGTACACAGTAAAAATTAAATATATGTACAAGCCCACTCTAATGAATTTATAAGGGCCATACAAATATCTTTCACTATCATCTGTAATAGTGGACCTGCACAATTTTGTTACATATTTTTGCATTGAAATAGAATATAACTCATAAAGTTTTTAAGATTCCAGATTTAAATAGACTATATTTTTTAAAATATTGAAATGCTTATGATACATGGGGGAAAAACAGTACATAAAACTATGCCCAGGGTCATTGCGATTATTTTTTATTATATCAGTGCAAACCAAGTAACATTCAACGCCATTTTGCCTTTAAGATTTAAATAAAATTGTTGTTGCCGCCTTTCTAAATCCCAATGGGAGTTTGGGGCCATCTCTAAAATTTCTGTGCATTCTGAATTTTACTGGTTTTATTTGTGGTGCCACAGTTTCTTCTACTAACCTTTGGATCTCATGCAAACATCAGCACCGCGGCATTTCTCTATCCCTTCTGCACACTGATCCAGCTGTGGAATTCGGCCATTTTTATTTCCCCCCAAAACACCCACACAAGGCATCAGGATGTGAAGACAACACAACATAGATTTGGGGTAGCCAAAAAGGATCATATACATTTAAATGAAGTTTTAGACATCCTTGTGCCTTGTTCCTGAAAGTCCTTTGATCACCCTGCCACGGGAATTGCTCACTTGTAATTCATTTGTAATACAGGCCGCAGCTTCCTGCCTACCTGCCCTGCAGGCTTCCCATCTTCCTTCTTTCCTCCCCTCTCTTCTCTTCCCCTAACTACACTCCTGTTCGTTTCACAGCAAGGCAATTTCACTGTCTCTTTGCTGTCTCCTTCTAAACATGCTCTAGAGCCTCATTCTCTGTATACAAGAGACTTACTAAGCACGTCTAAACGACGACAATTTCATTCTAACACCTTCTCTCTCTCTCTCCCTCTCTCTTTCTCAGACACGCACACACACACACTCACTCTCTCTCAGGCACACATGAGTAATGTGGTAAATATTAAATTTTTTATTATATAGAATTACTTTTATAGTCAGAAAGCGTGATTTAAAACATATAAACATTTATTTTGAAATAATAATTTCATAGGCTTTCTTCTCTCTCTTGGTCTGGAAACTGCTGGCAGAGTTGCTTGGGGAATGCCCACTGTCAGATTGAAATGTAAAGTGACGGTACTAAATACTGTTTAATCTTTACAATTTCCTAATATCAGAAGAGTTGAATTCAAAAGGTTTCCCTCTCTCTCTCTCTCTCTCTGTCTCTTTTCTCAGAGGTGTTTCATTCAAAGTTCCTATAGGTATTGGGTATGGTTATTTCTGCCAAATTACATTCCAAATGGTTGACATGGGGTCTGGACTATAAATAGGATCTTTAAATGGTTTTCAAAAATGAAAATACACATACATGTACTTAAATGTTTCAAACCACATGTAGCAAATTTGTTGTTAACACAACAGCCATCCCACCACTTTTTTAAATAATGGAGGGGCCCCTATTTTATTCCAGAGGCTGTCCCTCTCCCTTATGACTCAAAGATGAATCTTGATTGGTCTAAGCCAATCATGGTGGTACAATTTCTCTCACCAGTGATTATTTCAAACATGGCATGTGATCTAGTCCTGGCCAATAAGCTATGAGCAAATACCTACTGGGGGATGTTAGGAAGTGTTTCCTTCACTCTTGGGGGGAAAAAAAGTCTAAGGAAGAGATCATCTCTTCTTCTATTTGAAGTTTTCATACCTGCATGTAATATCTGGAGCCACAGCAGCAATCTTGTGACCATGAGTACAGTAAGCTAGAGGATGAGTCCGACAGAATGAGATGGCAGAGTGACAACACAGAAAGAAACTGAATCCTTGATGACATCATTTTACCTCTGAATTAATCAACCTTGGAGCTGCCTCAGCACTAATTTTTTTCTGAGAGAAATAAATTGCCCCCTTATTTAGCCAGTTGAGCTCGGGTTTTTTGGCTAGTGGTGCAGAAAGCATCCTGATACGCTGTCGTCAAGCCCATTGACTAAAACGAAACACAATATTTACACTAATTTGAGCACACAATATTTACATGAAGCCAATGTGAGCTGCTGTCTCAGAGGCTGTCATTTTCATCTTCACGCTTAAAAACGCCTGATCTCGTTCGCCAACCACTCTCGCATTGCTCTGTGTTTATGTTGCCTTCTTGGCAATTAATACCAGCTGTTTCTACTCAGAAAAATGACTGTTGGACCCCATGGTTTCTTCTCCATTATACCAGATGCTCTTTGAAAGGAGAAGGGTGCTACAGAGGCCCTAGATCAGTCACCTCACAGGAATGGCTGCTCTCGGCTCCAAGACAAATTTATAAGAAAAGGAGTCACCAAGGTAATCGAGGTTCTAAAATTTGATGGAGGCAACTGACAGCATCTCTTCATTCCATCTCATATGTGTAGACCTAGGTTCGGTTCCCAGATAGCAGAATGACATTTCATAGAAATATAGACAAAGATGGCACAGTGAATTTTGAGAAGACTGGCTTGTTTCAAAACACCCTCTGTTACCCTACGCTTTCTTGCCGTCAGCCCCAGGGGGTTTCCGGATCTGCAAAGCTGCTTTGTCCTGCCCTGTTCCTGCTGGTTTGTAGTATCCATCTCACTGGCAAGGGGGTGGGTGTGGCCCAAAGAGCTAATGGGGCAATAACGACAGGAGGCAACCATCTCCACCTCCTGACATCTGTGTCCCAACTCCCCTTTGTGGCATGAGTGACATCTCTCTATTATTAATCCATAAGTATTCCATATTTTAAAATTTAATTTTACCTGGCAAAAGATTATAAAATATGATCAACCCACATCGTTTACAACCCCATTATCTTCAAAATATTTCAAAAGAAAAAAACCCTATGGAATATTTATATATATCTCAGCTCATCTTCCAAAGGCCAAAGGCCAAAGGTCGGGAGCGATTTAATGTGTGCTTTCATTACTCTTTATATCACAGTCTCCATGTATGATCATTGATATTAATCCAATTCAAACCTCGACAGTTGGTTGTATGATCTTAAACAAGTATTTAACCTCTTTAAGCCTCGATTTCCTACTAAAATCAAACTGATAATTTTACTGCCAAGAATAAGCAATACAATGTAGATGAAGGGCTTGGCCCAGGGCTGGGCAAGAAACAAACGATCCATTATTGTGAAGTATTATCGTGTTGTGTCGTTGTTGCTAACAATTCTGCAAAGACCTTTGCAGTTTGACCTAGGAGACGTAACTTTAGTTTCATCATGGCCCCCTTTTCCTCCCTTAATCATAAAATCGAGGGAAAAATCATCCTTACATTGAGGAATTAAGTGACTTTAAACCAATGCTAAATCCTTTTTTTTAAGGTTGTATTTATTTATTTTAGAGAGAGAGCACAGGCATGAGCAGGGGGAGGGGCGGAGGGAGAGAGAGAGAGAGAGAATCTCAAGCAGACTCCCCTCCCCGCTGAACATGGAGCCTGACATGGGGCTTGATCTCAGGCCCCTGAGATCATGACCTGAGTCAAAATCAGGAGTTGGTTGCTTAACCGACTGAGCCACCCAAGCAGCCCACCAATGCTAAATCCTTTAGCATTTGGTTTTATAGGCAAAATTTTGGCATTATAAAGTGTTAGATTAAAATTTCATTTCAAAATATTGGTTCAATTCAGAAAATTAAGGCTTTTGCTTAGTAATTACAGTCATACTTCTTACTCTTGTGGAAAGAAACACAGTGGAGAGACAAGGCAACAAGGAGTGCCCATAAGTCTGATTTTAGAACATACTGTACAACCAAGAGATAAAAGTAAATCCACAAGGGGGAGACAGGTACATGCTAAATTTCCTCTGGGAAAGCAAAAAAAAAAAAGAAGAAGAAAGAAAGAAAAAGAATAAAAGTATGATTCTATTCAAGAATTTCTTGAAATTTCTAAATGTTTTAGGTTTAGTCATTTTTTTTAAAGAGTGTTAGTTTTCTATTCTATAAAATAAAATAATCTCAGAATTTAGGAAATCTTTGAACGTGTACACACCACAAATTCCACTGAGTGATTCAATCAAAAATAAAGTATGAGGAGAGCAAAAGGAAAATGAGGAGGATAGGATAAGAAGAAAGCAAAAGTATTTTAAGCAAAGCCCAGTCTGCAGGTTACGGAGCTGCAGTCCCAGGGCTAGTGCTGCCTCCACTGGGCCCTGCTGCCCTGCGGGCCCAACACCTGGCCCACTTCCCAGGCCCAGCTGGCGGGAGCTATGGAAGCCCCTCCACTTAACTGGCTTCGTGCTTAAGAGATACTGGACCTCTCCTGCCTTCTCTTCGTCCTCCCCGTCTTCCCCAGGTTACTTTGCTGGGTCTCCCCTGCCTCCAGAACTGAAGCCTCTTGTGCCAGCCTGCCACCATCTGCTTCTACTCACCGAGGAGGCAGACAGCTCTCTCTGGGTCTGAGATAGTTCCTGTCTTCCTTTCTGCCCCCCTACCTTAGGGTCAGTTGTGTGCACTTCCCTTCATATCTTACCTTTCAGTTGGCTCTTAGAGAAAAGGGTCCTTCTAGAAAGAGACATCAGTGGAAACCTGGTTTCCCCCAAGCAGACTTGCTAATAAAGGCCATGACTATCTCCCAATAGCCTTTGCTCCTCCAGCTTGGCATATGGCACCCCCATCCCACCAACCCTCCTCCCCCTGCTTGCGCTCAGCTTCCCCTGGCACTCAGTCTCTGCTCTCCAGCTGGACCCTCCTCTTTCACCCTGGGGCAGGAGCTCAGCCTGGGACCTGGAGGGCAGCAGGGGCGGAAGCGAGGCCGCCACCACGCGCCATGTCTGTTTTCTGCTAGGCGCTTGGCTGCCAGTGTGTCTTCCCTGCTGGGGGTGGGGGAGCCGGGAGGTCAGGAGGTGGAAGAGGAGAGACCTGAGCATAGCGGTATTCCCCAGGAGATGAGCAAAAACCCCAGTCTGGCTCGGCCTCACTGAGCTTGGCCAGTCTCCCCAACAGCTGTAACTTGCTTTGTTTCGGTGTACCAGAGTGGGTGTGCCCTCCATGGGGAGAGAGGGTAGTGATTTGTTTTGGGAGAGTCCCCACGGTTCCCAGAAACCTCCACCCTTCCCACTGCTGCGGCCTATGCATCTCAGCTGAAGGACAATGAGGTCAGGCCTGCAGAAGGAGCCTTCCCTGCCCTACGACTTCCAGCCTGTGGGGCTTTGGCCTCAGTTTCACCATTTGTTATGTGGGGACACTTGTCTGCAGACTATCGACAGGGCTAAATGAGGTCAGACAAGTCAAGGATTTTCAAATCACATCTTGAGAAGCCCTAAGGGTCTGCAGGACATATCTAAGAGACTACCCTGGCAATGTGGAGGGGGGCCCTGGCACTCAGATCCCACCCTCTCACAGGCGCATGCACGCGCGCACGCACACACACACACACTGAGACCGGAAGAGCTGGTTGGCCTTACATACAAGAGTTTAATCCTCTCTGGATCAGAATCCTCCTCTTGCTTTAAAGGTCCCTCTATGCCAATGGGCTTTCAGGCTGGAGTTTCTAACCACCAGTCCTACGCACCCATGTTCACAAAGCAGGCTTCCTAGTGCTGCTCTGGGGTTTGGATTGCCCAGCTTCACACCCAACCCCCCATAACCGGACAGAGCAGCCCCATTTTTATCTGTCTTATGTGTTCATGTGATTCTGAGTACCATTGGTGGGAAGGGAGCAGTCTAATGCTTTCCAACAGCCTGAGGAGTCCCTGGCCGAGGGCATCTGGAACCACTCAGAAGAGCAGGACTGATGAGTGTGATGAGAAGACACGGGGCTGTGGGCAAGGATCGGCCGCTGGGGCTGCCTCCATGGCCAGCAGCTTGCTAACATGGGACTCAAAACACTTCTCGGTCCAAATACTTACTACTGGCCAATTGCCTGGGACTGTTTTCTTTCTTGACTTGTGTCAGCTTCCAGAAGGAAACTGTTAGACTGAGCCAGAACATCACATGTATGGGGAGAAGCAGCTGCAGGAGAGGCGGGTGCAGAAGCCAGGCTTGCGGGGGGGCCCCTGCCGCCCACGGCCAGCCCCGCCTGTGACGCACCAGCCGGTCAGCTGGCCTGACTTGTCGATGCCACTGGGCCCTGGGAGTCACAGCAAGGCGCCTTCACGTGTGCTACTCGTTGCTGTGGGTGTACCCAGATCCGTGGGTACAGACTTGGCGTGGTAACAGCTTATCTCCAGGTATTCTTACTAAGTAAAATTCTGTTTTATTTACCTCTTCTGTGCATATAACTCTCCTATTCTTTATTTTTTTAAATTTTGATTTTAAATGTTTATATCACAAGACCCAAAAGGTAGAAACAACCCAAATGTCTATCAAGGGATGATTGGCTAAACAAAACATAGCATATACAGACAATGAAATCGTATTCAGCTTTCTAAAGGAGGGGGGTGAAATTCTGACAAGCGCTACCATGTAGGTGAACCTTGAGGACATTATTTTAAGTGAAGTAAGCCAGTAACAAGAGGACGGATACAGTAGGATTCCACCTATGTGAGGTACAGCGAGCAGTCAAGTTCATAGAGACAGAAAGCGGACTAGGGGTTGCCAGGACCTGGGGTGTTTCACGTGTATGGAGTTTCAGTTTGGAACCATGAAAAATGTTGTATATTTGTATTGTATATTTGAAAGTTGCTAAGAGATAGATCTTAGAAGCTCTCATCACAAGAACAAAACTTGTAACTATGTGAGGTGACGGAAATTAACTAGACTTACTGTGGTAAACACTGGGCGATATACACATTTATCAAATCATGATGTTGTGCACCCAAAACTAATACAATGTTACCTATCAGTTATATCTCAGTAAAACTGGGCGGAGGGGAGTTCTGAAGACCGGCGGATGGAAGGTGGTAATGGTTCCACAATGATGTGAATGCACTTAATACTGCTGAACCGTACGCTTAAAAATGGTTAAAAGCGTACATTTCGTTCCATGTATTTTACCACAATGACATTTTAATGTTTAATTATGAATTTTTAAAAAAGATTTTATTTATTTATTTGACAGAGAGAGAGCACAAGCAGGGGGAGTGGCAGGCAGAGGGAGAGGGAGAAGCAGGCTCCCTGTTGAGCAGAGAGGACCCTGGGATCATGACCTGAGCTGAAGGCAGACGCTTAACCGACTGAGCCATCCAGGCGTTCCTAATTATGAGATATTTAAAACATACAGAAAAGTACATAAAATAGCATTTGCATAAGCTCCTGGGTTTAATAAATGCTTACATTTTGCCATGTTTGTTTCTTTTTTTTTTTTAAAGAAACAAATCATCACCACCAAATGTGGCTAAACTTCCCCTACTCACCCCATCCATTTCATGACTCTTTCTCCTCCAGAGAGGTAGCCATTCTTGTATCTTTCCCATGTGTATGTTAACATTTTACTATGTAAGAACACGTAATATTGTTTTATGTGGTGCTTAAATTAGGCAAAGAATAATGTCTTTGCAACTTGCATTTTTATCCTTTTGGTGGGGGGCGGATTTGCCACACTGACCTACACAGCCTTTATTTTTAAATCCTGAAATGATTCCATTGTTTGAAACCCTTACTCATGGACACGTAGGTTGCTTTTACCTGTTTGCTGTCGTGACAAGTGCTGCTGTGAATATCCTGTACATGTTGCCCAGAGTGCATATGTGACAGTTTCTCTGGTACACAGTCCTAGGGGTGCAACTTTTGGGTTGCAAGGAAATGCACATTTTCCACTTTACTGGATAGCATCAGGTTGATCTCCAGAGTGGCTGAACAATTTATTCCCCCTTTCACTGGAAAAAGACCTATTGCTTCCCCCATTGCCCTCACCAAACTTGGGTATTATTACCAACTCCCAATCTAATGGGAGTGAAGTGATATGTCCTTGTGAGTTCCATTTGCCTTTTTCCCATCAGTGAGACTGAGCAGGTTTTCACGAGTTTACTGGGCATTCTGGCTTCTTCTTTTATAAACTGCTTGCTTCTTATACTGAAATGTCCATGAGGACAGGGACAGTCTGCATTATTCACGGCACATGCTAATCACCTCTCCCGTCATAGGTAGCCATAACTATCTGCTGAATGAATGAATAAATGAGTTGCCAGGCACTCTGACAGGCACTAGGTAAAAGTATTATTTTAAAAATGTTAATGACAGTAGGTGCTATAATTACCCCTGACCATGAGATTCATGAAGGTTAAATAATTTGCCAAGTCCACAGAGCTAATAAATGCTGGAGGCTAGATTCAAACCCTGGTCTGTCTCACGCCGGAGCTCACACACTTAATAGTTCAACATCCTGCCTCCCTTTGAAATTCAGCTAGGGAAACAGCAGAATAATGAACAAATGTATAAAGGAGCCTTATTTCTGTTAATAATTCTTTGTCTTGGGGCACCTGGGTGGCTCAGTCGTTAAGTGTCTGCCTTCGGCCCAGCCGTGATCCCAGAGTCCTGGGATCAAGCCCCACATCAGGCTCCTCCGCTAGGAGCCTGCTTCTTCCTTTCCCACTCCTCCTGCTCGTGTTCCCTCTCTCGCTGGCTGTCTCTCTCTGTCAAATAAATACATAGAATCTTTTAAAAATAATAACTCTTTGTCTTAGCTATCTTATCTTGATTAAATCTCTCAATTAAAAATGTATTTTAATGTCTGAAAAATGTGCTTAATGTGTTTTAATGACATTTGCTTTTGGAAAGCATCAAAGGATTTTTATTAATTTGGAGGCCTTATACCAGGAGCGAGGGAGCACTCCTACTTAATGCAAAAGCTATTGCCAGTTGCTGCTTCCACTAGGAGACCATCTATATCCGTGGCCCGTACTTTTGATCCAAGTTGTAGGCTTATACACCCAACTGCCTATGAGACATTTCTTTTTGATGTCTAAAAGACATCTCACACTTGCCTCTCCAAAATGAACTCCCGCTCCTTGCCCCCTGCCCCCCAATTCATCCCACCCACAGCCTTCCCATCCTAATGGTGACAGCTCCATCCTTCCAGCTGCCAAACAGAAACCTTGGAGTCATCTTGACTGTGCTCTTTTTTTCCGATTTCACATCCCTGACCTACTGGCTCTGCCTTAACTACACATGGCAAGCTGGACCACTGCTCACCGTCCTCCACTGTGTCATGCTGGCCCGATCACCTTTGCTTCTGCCTAGTGGATACCCCTATTTCCCTCACTTGCCTCCAAAAGTCTATTCTCAACACGACAGTCAGAATGATCCTCTTAAAACTCAGGTCACATTCCTCTTCGGCTCAAAAGCCTGCAAAACGGCCCTATTTCACCCTCTAGAAACTAGAGTCCTTAAAATGGGCATGGACCCCACATAATCCTTCACTGAGCTCACCTCTTGCCTGTCCCCCTCACTCTTCTGCAGCCACACTGACCACCTTGCTGTCCCCTGCACAGGTAGGGCACTCCCGCCTGAGGGCTTGTGCCCTGGCTCTCCCCTGCCTCTGGCTCGCTGCTCCCAGGTAGGCACTGGCTCTCTTCCTCGCCTTTGCTGAGATTTCACTTTTTCAAAAAGTCTGTCTTAAGCTCTCCTTCCATGGTGAACTCCTACACTCCCAATCCCCTGCTCTAATTCCCCTCTTACCACGTTCTACGTGACAAATGTTCATACTCTAAACCTATTAATAATGCCTGCCCTCCTCCAACTAGAATGCAAGCTCCTCAAGGGCAGGAGTATTTTTTTGTTTGGTTCACTGAAGTATCCCCAGCAGTTAGAGCAATTAGAGCAGCCCCAGCTATGTAGTTAGTGCCCAACTATTTGCATAAATAAATATCGTTTGCCTATCCCACACCTTTTCCCCTCATATCTTCCTAAGAAACTCTACTTTGGTAGAGAGAATATCCCTGCCCCAAAGAACGAATCACAGTCTTCTTGCCAAATAACTGGTGTTGGTGTATGCAGGTGGCCCCACTTTTGGAAACTGAAAAGTCAGTTTCAGAGATGTATTTGCAGCTAGGATAGAGGCATATGACCTTGGTTTGGTTAAGTGGATGTAATGGTGTGGACGTGAGCACTGTGGCTGATATTCTGGCATCCAGGGAGGTAAAAGCATCTGATTCTTACCAGTCTGCTATGGTGGGGCTCTGGTATCATAGGTGCTGCAAGGCAGCAATCTCAGTCATGCTGCATCTATAACAGCCTACAGTTTGCTAAGTCATTGTTCCTAGTTGCATAGTTTTTGGTTAGAAAGTCTATTTTTCTGGCTTTCCAAAAAATACTATGAACTATTTACTGTGAAGCTGCTGGAGCAATAGAAAGAAATCTGTCTCTCCCAGGGCATAGATGAAGACCCATGGGGGTGGGGGAATGGAAGAGACAAAGCTCGCCCCTAGATGCATTCTGGGCCCAGGCCATTTGATAGCTTCTATCACTGGGGAAGGGACAGGGAATTCTCTCTCTTCTGATGCCCTTCAAAATACAAAGTAAAGTTTGCCTGCCAGTGGGAGAAGAGGCAGAAGCACTGAAAAATATTGACCCCCAAGATCCAGTGAGACAGGGCTTACCTAAGACAGAGGTTGGATCAAGATAATAGAGGACCAGCCTCTGATTCCCATCAGCAGCCGGCTCGCAAGCACTCAATAACAAGCAACAGCCATTTAGTGGTGAGAGAGGAGAAGGGCATGAATAGATTCACCTGGGGTACAGATACCCAAGATATAAGCTGAGGGTGGAAATAAAAGAGCATTAAGAAATACCCTCTACCCACCCAGTATCTACCCTAAGCACAAGATCATGTTAAAGGAATCTAATGTTGGCGATAGAGTGTAGGTAACCACAGCAATGGTACAGCCCAAACCCTTAAACTCTGACCAGATTGCCTCAACTTCCCACATGGATGACCTAGCAGAAGAAGCACACTCATTTTCAGGCATGGATTTAATTTACCTCCGTCTTGCCTATTCTATACATTATATCTAGAATTCAATAAAAAAACAATTACAAGGGGTGGTGGAGGGAAGCAAGGGAAAACAAACCTCAAGGCAAAGTGATCACCAAAGCCAGACTCAAAGATGACGTGGAATACCGGACAGGGAACTTAAAATAACTGTGATTAATATCTCAAAGACTCTAGTGATAAAGATGGACAACATGAATAGATAGAGCTTCAGCAGAGATGAGAACACTATTGAAAGACTCCAATGGAAATACTAGAAATAGAAACCATGGTATCAGAAATGGAGAATAACACCAACGGGCTATCAATGGACTCAATATAACTAAGGAAACAATAAAGGAAATTGAAGAGAGCTCAACAGAAGTTGTCCAAACTAAGACACGCACACACACAAACTAAAAAAACAATATTAGAAAATTGAATCTAGTAATAAGATACATCGTACCAAATGGGGTTTATCTTAGAGATACAATTCAATATTTCGAAACCAATCACATTATTTACCATATTAAAAAGACCAAGGAAGAGAAACCCATGATCATTTCAATTGATCCAGAAAAAGCATTTGACAAAATTACTACTCACTCTAAAAACTCTTAGCAAGCTAAGCATAGAGCAGAACTTCCTTAATCTGATAAAAAAAAAAAGCATCATTTAAAACCTACAGCTAACATCACATTTAATGGTGAGACTGATTGCTTTCCCCATAAAATCAGGACAAAGGCAAGAATGTTCGTTCTCACCACTCCTACCAGCATCCTGCTGGAGATTCTAGCCACTACAATAAGGCAAGAAGAAAAGTAGCATACAGATTGGAAAGAAAAAAAGAAAGAAAGAAAGAAAGAAAGAAAGAAAGAAAGAAAGAAAGAAAGAAAGGTGTCTCTATTTGCAGACATGACAATCTACATACAAAACCCCCCAAAGTCTCCAAATATGTGCCATATGTAATGAGCGAGTTTAGCAAAGTGCCACTTTATACAAGGGCAATACACAAAAATCAGTGTATTTGAATAAACTAAGAATGAACAATTGGAGTTGAATTTCTTATATGAATCATTTATAAATGTATTGAAAAACATGAAAGATTTAGGTAGAAATCCAACAAAATATGTGGAACATTTGCATATTGAAAGCTCCAAAGCACTGATGAGCAACATTAAAGAAGACCTAAGTAAATGGAGAAATTATTCACTCAATATTATTATTAATTCACCCCAAATTTATCCTAAGAGACAATGTAAATCAAAATCACAGCAGGACATTTTGTAAAAATAGACAAGCTAATACTAAAATTTATATGTAAAAGCCAACACTAGCAAAGCCAAAACAATTCTGAAAAAAAGAACTATCTGATTTTAAGAATTATTATAAAGTAACAATCAAGACTGTAATAGATAAAAGGAGAAAAATTGATAAATTAAAATTAATCAAAATTTAAAACTTCTCTTTAAGAGGCACAATTAAGACACAATTCTGTTCAATGGGATAGGATAGAGTCCAGAAATGGAACCACACATATATGGTCAATTGAGTATTGGCAAAGTTTCCAAAGATTAATCCGGATAGTTAAATTTATGTGTTACCTTGACTGGGCCATGGGGTGCCCAGAAATCATGTTAAACATTATTTCTAGGTGTGGCTGTGAGTGTTATTTTAGGAAGAGATTAGCATTCGCATTGGTCAACTGAATAAAGCAGATGGCCCTCTGCAATGTGGGTGAGCATATCCAATCCACTGAGGGCCCAAATAGAACAAAAAGGCAGAGGAAGGGGGAATTTTCTTCCTCACTGCCTGAGTACTTGAGTTGAAACATCTGCTCTCAGACTGGGACTTAACAACATCTGCAGTCCTGGTTCTCAAGCCTTGGGCTTAGACTAGAATTATACCACCAGATTCCCTGGGGCTCCATCTTGCAGACAGCAGCTGGCGGTACTTCACAGCCCCTATAACTGAATTAGCCAACTCCTCATAATGAGTATCTCTCTCTCTCTCTCTCTCTCTCTCTCTCTCTCTATATATATATATATATATATATCTCCTATTGGTTCTGAGTCTTTGGAAAACCTTAATACAATAATTTAAGTGAGAAAAGATAGTATTTTCAACAAATTGGGTTGAAACAATTGGATATTCATATGGAAAAAAGTAAGCCTTAATCCATATCTTGCACCATATACAGAAATGGATCTAAACCTAAACGTTAGCCTAAAACTATAAAGTTGCTAGAAGAAAATGAGCTGAAAATCTTTACGATCTTGAGTTGGGCAAAATATTTTTAACTACTACACTAAAAGCATGATCCATAAAAGAAAAAAAATGATAAATTAGAATCAATCAAAATTTAAAACTTTTTGAGAGAGACAATTAAGGAAATTAGTAGACAAACCACAGATTTGGAGAAATATTTGCAAAACACGTCTGATGAAGAAGCACTTATATCCAGAATTTATAAAGAACCTTGAAAACTCAACATTGAGAAAACAAACCGTCCAATTTTCTAAAAATGGGTAAAGATTTGGACACTTCCCCCAAAAAAGATATATGGGAGGCATATAAGCACATAAAAAGATGTGCCAAAGTATTGGTCATGAGGAAAATCAAATTAAAACCGTGATAAGATACCACTGTTAGAATTGCCTAAAGAAAACCTAACGATACGATGTGCTGGTGAGGATGGGGAGCAACTGGAAACTGTATCCATTGCTGATGGGAACACAATATATTACAGCCATTTTAGAAACCTGTTTGTCGGTTTCTTACAAAGTTAAACATACACTTACCCCATGATTCAGTAATCTCATCCCAAGTATTTACCCGAGAGAAATGAAGACTTACAATCACATGTAAGCTGCATGTGCAGGTCTATAGTGACTTTATTTATAAACACCAACAATGGGACACAGTTCAAATGTCTTTCAACAGGCAAGTGGATCAGAAGAGAAAACCGTGGTACACTCATCCATGGACTATTACTCAGTATAGCAACAAACAAATCACTGATTCACATAAAACCGTGAATGAATCTCACATGCATGATGCTAAGTAAATAAAACCATATACTGTATGATTCCTTTCAATCCTTTTTTGTGACATTATCAAAAAGGTAGAGATACAGAGAGAAAACATCAGTGGTAGCCAAGGGCTGGGGGTAAGGTGAGTGGGTGTTTAGAAGGGAGTATTGGGTATTTGGGGGGGGTCATGGAAATGTTCTTTGATTGCAGTCATGGTCACACAACTGTAGCATTTGTCAAAAGTCATGAAACTGTTACTCACTAAATGGTGAATTTTGTTATATATAAATTACACCTCAATATACTTGACTTTTAAAAAAGAGAGAGAAGAAAGAAGAAAGAAAGAAAGAAGAAAGAAAAAGAAAGAAAGAAAGAAAGAAGAAAGAAAGAAAGAAGAAAGAAAGAAAGAAAGAAAGAAAGAAAGAAAGAAAGAAAGAAAGAAGAAAGAAAGGAAGAAAGAAAGAAAGAAAGAAAAAAAGAAAAGGCAAAGAAGATAGAGGTAATCCAGGGTTTTGAGGAAGTTAAAAATTCCCCATGATAAAATGGCAAAGGAGTTTTAAGAGAGCAATATCTAAATCTCATTTCCACCCTCAGCTACTCCAACCCTTAAAAAAAAAAGAAAGAAAGACTCTCCTCATTCAACACCAACAGCACAGTGGGAAATTCAGGGACAGAATGATCAAGTCAAGTGTGGCAGCCTTGCCTGGAGCCCCTCTCAGCCAAGGCCAGTGGCAGCAGCATGATATTGGGGGCGGGGGTGTGGCAGAACCCTCGAGGACCAGGATTCAGGTGAGTGGGGTCCAAGTGAGTGGTTCACCAGGGCACATTGGAGAAGTCGGCTGGTTTGGACCCACCCTAGAGCAGAAACAAGACAAGCTCCCTTTTTTCCAAAAGTACCAGAGAAGATAATCCTTGAATGGGTATTGGCAGGCACTTGGATTATAATTCCCAAAGACTAATCCAGACCCAGATTTCTTCCTCTACTACACGTCATCGAGTTGTATTGAATTAAATGTTTTACGACACAAGTTGTGAACAGAGCCCTAATTGCAGCATTTGCTTGTTGCTTTTCTGCTTGTGAACTATCACCACTATAGCACATACATTACACATTTGTTTCACTTAAAGTTATAAACACATCAAAATCCACCTTTGCTCTGCTAACAAATACAATGGCAATGCTCTGAGCTCATTTTATAAAAAATGAATAGCATCTCTTCACGTTATTCTTTTTTAAATGATGTAAGGCTCAACTTGGACAAGAGTTTAATGCTGCTTTTTAGAAATACTCTTCTTTACCAATTAGATAGGCTCAACATTTTATTTCACAAACAAATACCCTAAGTGTAATTTTTCTACTCTGTAAGCTTAAAGAAGACAGGAGAGAAAAGGTGGAGGGGAGGAAAGGAGGAAGAAGCGGAGGAAGAGAGTGGTCAAATCAGTTGAGAAAATGTGCCATAGAATTTCCCGTGGTATTCACAATGCATATTGTTATAGGAGAGACCCTCGAGAGTCTTCCAGTAAGGCAGCCCATTTCACTGTGCTGGGACCGGGGAGATTTTGCTCTGTGTGCAGCACAGCTCCTAATGAAGGGAAGCACTCTGTCACTTTTCTTGAATGAAGCAGTATTTCCCACACTTTATTGGTCAGACAAGCCTTTCTTCTATAACATCCGTTCAACAACCTGCCTATCAGTGTTCTCAGAAACTGCTGATTTAGCTATTTGAAAAAATTAAATCAACGCACAGGGGACTTTGGGGATTTTTTTTAGTGGACAGTTTTAAAAGCAAAATTGGCATTACCCAATAAAGAAAAGAGGGAGATTTTTATTTAAAAAATCACTGAATGCCCTACTGTCAGATGTAGTCACATCCTTCCTCTGCCATTTAGAGTTCAGCCAAAATGTGGTGATTTTAGCAGTTTTCAAATTTGGGGACTTTTTGTCTTAGACACCAGAAAGTTCATTAAAATGATATCCTCACTTTTTACCACTGTCATTTCATTTTTTAAGTGTCAGGGCAAAAAAATAATAATGTGAGAAGCTACAAATTATATATTTTATAGGGGTTGGAAAAGTTCAGTTAATCACAGTCCTTTTAAGATTGATTTTCACAACTTATCTGGTCCTAGAAGGGTCTGGAAATAGGAACTGTCAAAATAGATTAAGGAAGCCAGTCTTCAGCTCTGTAGATCAATTAGACAACAAGGATATCAAGTCTTGTAGTACAGCTCCGTTCTTTGCGGGGAGGTGAGCAATAGGAGAGGGTTGGAGGGGTTGTGAGAGTTAGGAAAGGCTTTTGGATTCTAGAAGCATTGTCCCCATGGGAAGGTCCACCAGGCTGTATGGCTCTCAGCTTCCCTTATCCCCTTGACCGTCCTTTCCTGTCAGAGTTAGGGACATTCAGGAGTCCTACAGGAGGGTTCGGACAACATGCATTTGCCTGTGAGCATTGAAAGCACTTCCTGGTTCCTCGGTCATGCTGGTTTCCTGGTGGGTTACCAAGCACAGGAGAGGTGAGTGTGTTGGCCTGTCCCAGGCTCCTCCTGGGGAGCCAGCAGGAAGCACTCAGGGTTCAGCCGGAGCCGGAGAGTCACTCTCCTACAGGATATAGGAATTCTTATAGGAATTGGTGGGAGGAGCTGGGAAAGTAAAGATGTGAAAGAGCAGGAGAGTTGGAAGACGAGAGGAGTCACCAACTAATCAAATAGAGGAATTAACCCATTCTGGTGATTGAAAGGGGACTGCAGAGTGGGGCCGTGAGGACATCTGTGGGAAACTCTTGTCTCTGCTGCTCCTGTGGTCCATAGCCTAGGAGCTGGTGGAGGCTTAGGGCTGCCGTTGGTCAGCACCGCCAGCGATCTGGAAGGATAGGATGCAGAGCAGAGTGAGGGTAAGTGCTGTCCATCTGTCACCATACATAACCCCAAAAAGACCTGCAGAAAATAATGGCCCCTGCCTCTCTCTTCTGCTTTTCAAATCTCATGCAGGTTCCACTTCTGGCCAACTGTACCCTGACTCCAGCAAGGAAGGGGATTTGGGAAACAAAGTTCCCAGTGAGACAGATTGAGACAGCTACAACCCACCACACAGTCTGCATGCTCAGCAGGCTGAAACCATCAACTGTGCGTGAGGCCCGCTCTGGCCAGCACTGCCGGGTCACGTTCCAACTCTGTACGGATCCGTCGTTCCGCCAATCATGGTCTTTGTGTTCCTGTCATTTCCAGGATGGCACTGGAGACATCGTCTCTGCTCAGTGTCACCGATTATCAGAGTACTGCCAAACCTCAAAAGGAGTGTCAGCAGAGTATCATTCATAAAAGAATATTCTCTTCTCTCTAATCACTCTAGTCCAGACTCTCAGAAGCCCATGGAGACGTCTTTATCGCTTCCACGGCGAAAGCCCTAGACTCAGATATCAGCCCAGGCTTTAATTCACAAACGAAGTTACCTGGTCTCTCTGTCTTAGTTTCTTTCTATATAATTTGAGAAGATGTAGATTATCCCTAAGGAAATTTCTAGTTCTAACATTCTGTAATTCTACATTTGTGGAAATGTTATGTCTGGAGAGGCAAGTCTGCTGTTTCTCGCAGAGGATGAGAATCTGCCAAAGAAAACCTCCAGTTTGTGGAAAAGAAAAGGCAGTAGTCATCTTTTCTCCTTAGCAGCACCGGATTCCGCTACCTCAGCTGTATGCTGGTTAGTCACCTCCAGTAATAACCTTCATCTCCGCTCCAAGCGGCTGCCTGGGCTTAGGCTGAAGTCTGTGGTTATGAGTCACAAGCTCTTCGAGCCAGGAATCACAAGGAGACCACGGAAGGCAATTTGCCTTCCATAGCTGGCTTGCGAAGAACTGATTTCTTCCCCAAAGAGAAAATAGTATTTGTGGTTTATGAAATATCACACAGTATTTCCTCCTACACGCATGGTTCCAGAAATGAATTCTAATCCTCCAATTGGAAAAACTTAGACTTTGGTTTTAGTTATTATGATCAGTTGTTGGACCCACAGCTCCTTCGTGGGACATTAAGACATAGCAAATGCCGCGCTCAACAGAATACAATCATTGGTACAATCTGCTCCCATCTGGGAAGTCTGATGAGGCTACATGTCCTGTGGGCATTTTCCCTTTGCTAAATTCTAAGGCGTGGGTCCAAACAAGGCTTGGCAACAGCAGCGTACCTCTAAGGCCATACTTCCCTCCCCAACAGGCATGCTCACCTTAACGCCTTGCTGGGCTTCTATGGGGTGTCTAATAATTACTCATGGCTAGACCTCTCCCTGCCGCTGCTATGAGAGAAGTCAGGAAGGAGGTGGGGCCAGCCCTGCCTTTCGCTCACCACACCCAGTCAGCCTCCACCACCTCCTTTCCCAGTTTGAGAGGAAGCAGGAAATGCAAGTTGCAGACTATAAAAAGAGTTTGGAGAGGATCAAAGGTTGGTAGAAATGGAAACCCAAGTCATTTCTTCTGCGGAGCTAGCACAATGGGCCCCAGGGAATGGGGGGAAGTGGCTTCGTGGACAGTGTCACTGCCAGAATTTGGCTGAGGGAGATCAAGGGCAAGGCTGAGGGTGGGAGTGTGATCCTGGGAATCCGAAATGAGTACATGAGAGGACGGCAGCACAGAAAAGACTGAGGGCAGAGGCCAAAGGAGAGGTGCGGAAGAGCGCCGGGAAGCAGTGCGAATTTAAAGATGCAGCAAGATGCGACGCGATCGGTGCTCTTGCTGAAAGCCCCACTTCCGAGACATCCCATGGGAAAGCAGGAGGACTGGGAGGCTTTTCCCAAAAGGTCAATTTTTCTTCCCGCTTCCCGGGGGAGGTGCCATCCGTGTTGGGCTCAAAGACTAAGTTGGAGTGACTGATACCACGCAGCCTAGGAAGCCAGACTACGGGGCTCCAGCCTGTCCCCACTGTGTGCTGGCCGTGTCATCGCAGACCTAGCTGTGCCTCGATTTCCTCATCTGTAAAGCTCATTCACTCAACAACACTTTGCAGAGCACCGCAATGTACCCGGTAGCATTCTGATGAGGAAAACAGACAGAAATCTCTGCGTCCTGCAGCGTACATTTTAGTGGTTGAGAATAATAAGAGCTACCTCGTGGGGTTGTCTTGAAGATTAAGGAGCAAACACATGTCAAGCCCATAAAACAATGACAACATATAATAGATGTTCAACGCTACCCATTACTATAGTATTATTATTGACAGTTCCTGACTTAATAATAACGGTTCAACTTAAAATTTTTCAGCTTTATGATGGTGAGAAAGCCATATGCATTCAGTGAAAATGGTGCTTCAGATTTTGAATTTTGATCTTTTTCTGGGTTAGCGACCTGTGGGGTGATACTCAGTCGTGATGCTGGGCAGCTGCTGGATGCCGTTCCCGCTCAGCCAGGCGGTCGCGAGGGGCAACAACCGATACACTTACAAGCACTCTGCTTTTCACTTTCAGTACAGTGCTCAATAAGGCACTTGAGATACTTAACACTTTATTATAAAATATTAGATTTTTTTGCCTAACTGTAGACTAACGTAAGTGTTCTGAGCACATGTATGGTAGGCTAGGCGAAGCTATGATGTTCGGTAGGTCGTGTGTATTAAATGCATTTTTGAGTTACGATACTTTCAACTTATAATGGGTTTATCAGGATATATTGCAAGTCAAGTAGGATCTGTGGTATTATTGTTGTTATTCCTGCTCCTGCTACTGTTGTTGTTATAGCAAGAAAGGTGAGGGCCTTCCATTCGGAGGTGAGTATGGAAAAAGCAAGACATTCATTATGGCCATCTTGGTGGGCACCTGGGGTACAGATACTTGGACAGTTGATGTAGGAGCACTGTTCCCGGAGCCCTCACTACTTCCTACGTATGTCAAGCGACATCAGGATGCAGGCTGTGGAGTGTGCATCTCAGATCAATCACTCACTAAGCTGCTTACTGTGTGACCTTGGAGAAGTAACTGGAGCTCTCTGTGCCCCTGTTTCCTTCCTCATCTGTATAATGTAGATAATAAGATTTATTTCACAAAGTTGATTGAGGATTAAGCAAATTAGTATTTGTTAAGCTCTTAGAAACTTGCTGTCATAATTCAGGAAGCATTTAATAAATCTAAGACCCAATCATTGTTGTTATTATTTCTATCATCTACCTCAACTCTCCAGTTAACCCATAAGTACTACATTTTCCTTATTCTTTGCCTTTCTTTCCTTCTATCTCCAACACAGCTCACCAGGAAGCTTTGCCTTTTCCCTGCGTTGGGTCTCTGGAATGCTTCCTTTCTTTCCTTCTTTTCCAGTCTAGGCCCTCACTGCTTCATTCCAAGGATAGAGCAGCAGTTTTCTAGTTGGCCTCTTTTTCTTAAGTTCTCCTTTATCCCTGTCTGTTTTTCACAAAGCTGCCAGAAAAAACCTTTCTTAAAGAGCATTGTCCACATGTCCACGAATCTATATTGTCTATTGCATATCTTAGCCTTATCCTAGCATTCAAAGTGATTTCATTAGCCCTGCTATCCCCAACCACCACTACGGCCATCCTACACCACCCTTACCCCGCCAGGATGGCTAGCTCAGATGCTAGATAGAAAAAACCACCCTGTTCTCAAGCTGTTTGACTGTCATCTGCAACAAAATTGTTGTTATCAGCCAGGGTCTCATCAGGAAACAGATGGTACATTCAAATTGGATAATTTACAAAGCTATGGACAGGATTCAAGGGAAACAATGGAGGGTATAGTACTCCAGAGCCTGCAATCCTTGGGAACCATTATCATCCATTGCACCTGAAGGTTCAAGGGCAGGATGTGGTTATCTCAACCTGGAGGAAGGTAGCTGCATGGAAAGAGCTGTCTGATAAGAATTGTGACCCTTCAGTAGAGGGTCACCTGAGAGTGACCTATCCCACCTCACATTCCTGTTGCCCCCTCTTCTCTGAATCCAACCAGAAGACAGATAGCAAGGCAGCCCTTGAGGCAATTCACACAGGTGCACTTCTTAGGACACAGAGCAAAGAGGGGTGGGACAAGGCAGGAGGAACACATGGCAGACACTCAATAGAATTGTGCTTATAAATATAAATCTATGATGTCCCTACATTTGCACAATAAATAATTTGTGCAGCCCAATGCAGCAGCCCTGACGCCACGTTGTGACCAGGATGACCTCCACCTCCCACTATATTACACTCCCACCATAGTAACCTTCACCGCCATGATCAGTGCTTGACTCAAAGGAGTCTTAGTGCATATTAGAAAAAGGCATGCTTTGGGGCACCTGCTTTGCTCGGTTGATTGGGCGTCTGCCTTCAGCTCAGGTCATGATCCCAGGGACCTGGGATCGAGCCCCGCATTGGGCTCCCTGCTCAGCAGAGAACCTGCTTCTCCCTCTCCCTCCACTGCTCCCCCTGCTTGTGCTGTCTTGTGTGCTTTCTCTCTCTGTCAAATAAATAAATAAAATCTTAAAAAGGAAAGAAAGAAAGAAAGAAAGAAAGAAAGAAAGAAAGAAAGAAAGAAAGAAAAAAAAAAAAAGGAAGAAAGAAAAAGTCATGCTTTTTCAAGACACTTGACTCTTACCTGAGGAAAAAGTTTTGAAACATTCTGAGTTTATTAGAATAAGATATCTCATAGCCATTTGCCAGAAAATGTTTATTACTATAAATATGCAAATCTATTGTATCTACAATGTGAATGAGGTCTATCACTTTGGGATGGCAGCATGAGAAGCCCCACAGACCCCCCCCCCACTCCAGAGAAACAAACAAATTGGTAAAAACTATTAAAACAACAACAGTTAATATTTAAAGTCTCTGGAAATTGTCCTAAAGGCATACAGCAATTGAAGAAACTTTATTCAAGAAAATCTATTAAGATTTTATTTCAAACCAGAAAGATCCTATAGGATTTGAACCACAACCTACTTTCCCCCTCCTCCCCCAGCCCCCCAACATCCCCTGTAGCTCAGCTGATGGAAACAACAGTCTGGGCAGGTATGGCCAAAAAGATGGGGATCCCTCTCCCCTCAGCTCTCTATCAGGGATTACCATATCTCACCAGGAGAAGCAGGCCACCAGCTTATCATCTCTTACCCCTCCAGCTCTGAGTTGCGGAGGCTAAATTCCTGGTGCGTGCAGCTGAGAGGATGCGGGCTGTCTTCTCCCACCCAGCAGCCGCTCACAGGAGGGGCTCTGCCTGCGACATGCAAGGCCAAGTATCCTGGGACCTGACCCTCCTCACCCCAACTCGCTCACAGGGCAGAGGTCTACCCCAGGAAAAGCAGGCTGAGAAGACGGAAGCGCCCATTATAGCGGCTTAGAGATTTTGACCAGCAGGAGAGAACGTCCTTAAGAAAAGGGAGCGGCAATGCCCTTTCTAAAGAAGAGGACTTTCTAAAGAAACAAAGGGCAGGAGAGTTCCACTTTAAGTGTGCTCTGGAAACAGTAGCTCGTCTTAGTTAAGAGCAACAAGCTACACCGTAGATCGTGGGGTCCGCCAGAGACCGCCAAGGCAAGAGACAAATAAAAAGAGCCTTCCTGGGATTAGGGCGAATCCCAAAAACCACCCCTGCAAAAGGGCCCAAATTTAATTGGATCAGACTGTTGAATAATTTACACACTGAGCACTGTTGGGAAACAACGCATCAATCAGCCAGGAAACAGTGGACCCTAACAGCTGAGAGCGGTACCAACGGAGGCAGATGAGAGAAAGAGACACAGAGGACCCCGCACTCTCATTCCAGGGGGATGGTGTGCACACTCACACACTCGTCTCCACCCTCTGAGGAGCGACACCAGCGGAGGGGGAAACAGAGAGGGAATCTAAATAAACGTCAGTAAATAAATAAACAAGCAAATTACAGAAGCGATCCCCAGAGATGAGGGAAGGGAATCCATATCCAAAGTTGCTACAGTACATAGCCTAAAATATCCAGTTTTCAACAAAAGATTATAAGACAGGCAAAGAAAGCAGAAAGATAACCCATACATGGGGGAAAAAGCAGGAAACAAGAATTGCCTTTGATAGGACCCAGATGTTGAATTTAATAGACAAAGACTTCAAAATAACTGTTATATGAATATTCAAAGAACTAAAGGAAACCACATTTAAAGAAGAAAAGGAAGATACGATGACCATGTCTTATCAAATACAAAATATTAATAAAGGGACAGAAATTTTTCAAAAATAACTAAATGGCAATTCTCACATTGAAAAGTGCAGTAAGTGCAAGGGAAAATTCACTAGAGGGACTCAACAGTAGATTTGAGCTGGGCAAATAAAGAATCCGCAAATTTGAAGTTAGATGGATAGAGATTATTCAATCAAAGAAGAGAAAAACTAGAATGCAGAAAAATTGACAGAGCCTCAGAGAAATATGACACAGCTTTAAGTGCAGCAACATAGGCATAATGGGGGTACCAGAAAGGGAGGAGAGAAAAAGCAGCAGAAGAACGAATGCCTGAAAATTTCCCCATGTGAACGACACTCTAGATGTGATACATCTGTGTGGTGCATGACATATACAGCCGTACATGGCAGTCTGAGTTCACAGACACAGCTGCCACCACCATCACCATCTCTTCATCCCTTTTTCTTCTTCAGGAAAGCAGTTCTGTACTAGTCAGGGCAGTCTCTCAAACTGTCATCTACACTTGTCTTAGTCATTCTAGGCTATGTGATTTCTCCTTCAGTTTTTCCTATTCTTGGATTACCTTTCTTTTTATCAATACAAACCCATCATCTCTCCCAAGCTCCCAAGGTCATGTATTTTTATCATTACTTATATTGCTTACATGTGTTTCAGTAGTTGTTCTATCATTCTATTTAGATGTCTACAAATATTTATTGAATACCTCTTATATTTCAGGCACCTTTTCAGGCACTAGCAAAGAACAATTCAAAGAACCTGTCCTTGTTAGCCTACACACAATAAGCCAACAAGTAGCCTAAGAGTAGTATAGATAGTGATAGGTACTGTGTCAGGTGACAGAGCCGACCTGGGAAAGGAGAGCTGTTTCAGATAGCTTCCAGGGAAGGCCTGGCTAATATCTAGGTGGCAGACTACATGAAGATGAGAAGCCAGCCAGGTGAGACCATGGGGAAAGGACTGTCCAGTCAGGGAGAACAACAGGGGTGAAGGTCTTGGGGCAGGGATGTTCGGGGTGGGTATGGAGAAGAGCGCATAGGACAGGGTGACTGGAAGGCAGTGAGCCAGTAGGCAGGGGATAGGAGGTCGGGGTTGGAGGGATGGTGGGAGCCTCCATCATGTAGGGCCATACTGGTGTGCCTCGCTCTCCTTGGGATGTTAGGCTAGGATTGTAAACCACTTCCTGAAACATTCAAGTTTTACTTCATTCTCTGCCTGGGCCCAGCGTGTCCAGGGAAAGAAGGGTGAGTTCCATACCCAGGCCTCAGCGTTCCCATTCTTAAAAATGAGGACTGTTAGAGCCAAGACTGACTGAGGAACAAAAGGAGGGGATCAAGAATAATGGGGCCCCAGCAAGCTGACAGAATACGTTTACTGTAATATTGCATATTACACACTTAATCTGTGTCAGGTCCTGTGTATACACAATGCCAATTAACTTGACCACAACCCCGTGACATAGGCATTACCATCCTGTTTTACACAGGAAGAACCTGGGACACAAAGACTGCTCAGTTACCCTGTTGGTGGTAAAGGTAGTCTGGCCATCTGTTTGCCTCCAAAGCCCAGACTTTTGATCAGCCACTACCACTACCCCCTGGAAGCTCAAAGATTTAACAAGGGGACCATGAGAAAGAGAGGAGGAAAGAAAGAAAGCGAGGCATTGAAGAGGAAGAATTCCTCAATTCCTATGACCTGAGAATGTCTAGACAGCATAAAGTAAATATTATTGTTTATGGTCAATCTGTACTTCTTGCTTAGCATAAGTAAGCAATCAAATGAGAATTGACTTGAGACTACAGAGACCAAATCTGAGAGTTTTTATTTTAAAACCAGCAAAAAGTTTTTTAAGCTTCCTTTTTGCACGCTCTCTTTTTTTTTAAGCTTAAAAAAACACAAGGAAGGATAAAGAAGAAAATTTAAATCACCTAAAGAACACTTATTTAATGTGTTTTGATGGTCTAGAATCTTCTGGGACCTCATTGTAAATTCTTACAAGAATCCGCTTGGATCAGCATGGATCATGTGCATCCCTTGACCCAATGACCTGTAGCCAGGGAGGGTTAGGATCATATCTCTGTTGTAGGGATCCGCCTTTTCGGGATTTTATCCTGAAGGTCATCAGGGACCCATGAGAGGGTCAATTAAATCTGGTTTGGAAAGGCAATCTCTGAAAGCAATGTGGCAGATGGATTGGGGTGTGCAAACCAGAGCCAGAAACATGGAGTGGGGGCCATTATTGTGATCTAGGCTAGAATAGAGGCTCTTACCGTAAGAGGTGTCTGTGGAATGAAGGGCTGCAGAAGCATCTGAGGGAAAATTAGTGAGTGGAATCAACTGTCTTTGGTGATTTGATATTGGGGGATGAGAGTGGGGTTAGGTAAAAGCATCTGAGAATTGGTGACAAGATCATGATTTTAAGGTGCCTGTGGGACATCTAAGCAGACATGTCCAGTAGGCTGTTATGTGCCTTTAGACCTTAGGAGAGTGGCCTGGGGTGGAGTGAGGTGGGTTAAAGCCATGCATGAAGAGAACATAACCGGGGAGAATGTGTGGAGAGAGGAGAAGGCTGAGAGAGGAGAAGGTTGAGGCCAGAACCTAGGGAGGACCGTTAATGTGTAGGCGACAGGTAAACTAGGGAAGAGCTGTCCACAAAGGAGGTGGGGCATGATTGGAGAAGGAGGAGAACCAGGTTGGATTGCTGTCATGGCAACCAGCCTCGAGTGCTGCTGGGAACTTAACAGAAAATGCTGCGGCCAAATCAATAATCCAGCACCTGGAAAGAGCCTATACAGCTTAGCAGCAGGTGGATGCCCTTGATGGGAAGGGATAGAGACTGGAGCCCGACCTCGCAGTGAACGCGCAGTGAGAACGGAGATGATATTCCAGAAGCTTGGCCATAAGGGAAGAAGAGAGGGTAAGGGCAGAAGCTGGAACGGAAGGGATCCGGAGCTCGGGAGAGGAATGTGGTTTGGTGCATTGAGGAAGTGTCATCGAGGGCAGGATGCCAGAGATGGGACCCTGAGAACAAGGGGAAACGATGTATCCGATGCTGCAGACAGAAAAGGAGGAGAGATGGATGCGGGTGCAGCGAAGTGTGCAGGAAGAGGAGTAGGAAGCTGAGGGATCTTTGCCTCGAGCCTCGATTTGCTCAGTAACCAGGCAGGCCAGGTCATGTGCTGAGAAGGTGGGAGGAAGGTGGAGAGGACCCGAGGGGCAGGACTTCTTTGCATTGTCAAGTAGGGACATATAGAGACAGTTCCCACTGGTGCTGGAACCCACGATGCTGTGGTGCTGTCAGTCTGAGCCTTGGCATTTCTCTGTAAAACTCAGCGTCCGGGCAGAAGGGAAAAAACCCGCACAATGTGGTTGACCTGGTTTGGGGTTTTGCTGAGTGTGGGGACAGAGTATCAAAGGGGAAAGTGGGTGAAGGGAGGAAAGGGCTGATGGACCTGGAGACGATGGAGTGGAAGGTGGGAAAGAGGTATGGCAGGGGCCCGGGTGTGACCAAGCAGACGACAGAGCTCAGGTGACTGGAAGTGATCTCCTTCCTCACCCCCGTGTGACTGTATTGGAACAGCTGCCAGAGCCCCGACTCTTCGGTGCTTTACTGTTGTCACTCTGTAGTTGGCTTAGACGGTCTGTCCCCTGGCTGCGGGCCTCCTACCTGCAGGGTTAGTAATAAAATCATAATAAACGTTGCTGAGCCCTTCAGAACACATGTGCTAGTGGCTTCTTGTGTTTTACATGATCTAATTCCCGTGATGAGCTTGTCCTTCTGTTTCGTATCGCCTTCGTTTACAGAGGATATTTGGACTCAGAGCTTAATTAATTCCAACATCACGTGAGTTTGGCTGATTTTGTAAAATAGCCCCTTCCCCCTAATCAACTGCAAATGGGTGTTTGCTTCACCCATGGAACATTCTACCAGAGTTCCCAACAGCCTCGTATTAACTCCAAATAGCCCCAAATAGATCAAGCAGTCTCAAAGAATACTAATTCCAATTTCCTTGAATTGAAGGCACCTGGAGAGACGTGGTCCTGAAGCCCATGGGGACAGGGCAGGGAAGCAGGACAAGGGACAGGATAGCAAGCACTCTCGGGGTGCTGAGCACGCCCCCAGAACTGCAGACTCTGAAGCAGGGTGTCTGGCAGGAAAGCCCCAGAACGCCTAAAACCTTGAACCCTTTGATCAGTGGCTTTTCTGAAAACTGTTCCTCCCTCCGCCTGCCCAACACGTGGAGGACCGAGAAATCTTATTAAAGTCCTTTCAAAAAAAAGCTCCATGTCGTGGAGCATCTGCTTCTGGTGTGCGAGAGATTACACACGAGTGATGTTGGCCAGGGAGACCCAGCCAGCTCCAGGCTCCGCCGCTGAGACAGGACTTCAAAAGGGAGGCACTCAATTAAGGAAGCAGCCTTTCCCGGTCGTGGCTCCGAATCTCATTTCCAGCACCGGCTCCTCTGGTTAATGATAAGAAGCCAGGGATAAGAGCCTGCTTGTCGCCTGAATGGCTTCCTTCCTGAGGGAGAAGAGAAAAAGGAAAGAAAAAAGATTAGCACAAGTATCGGGCTCCTGATTTAGCTTCCCTTCTGGAAAAAAAAAAAAAATTACAAAGAGCCCTTTACAGTCTGAGGCTGTTTGGATTTCTCTCCTTGCACTGCCCCATTCAGGCTGTGCTTTATTTCTTATGGTTGACCCTGTGCGTTGTGGGGCATTGTGTCCTTGGTCGATGGTAGGCACTTAATGGATTAAATCTGAAAAGAGTTAATGGTAACCAGACATCCATTAGAACCATCTATTCACATGCAGTCACTCCTGCAGTTTTTGAAAAGCACAGAATTAAAGGAAGAAATGTCTGGAAAATACAAGTCCTTTGTCCCTCTTGGCTACGCCTCTTTAAGCCCCTCCATCTGCTGAGGGGGAGAGGAAGGCACCCAGTAACGTCTCTGAGGTGGGACCTTGGGAGCATGGGCTCCGCTTCTGGGGTGAAAAGGACATTCCGGACCAACAATGAGGATGAGGCTCCTGGTTCTTCCTGTTTTCCATTCTGCTGCTGCTATAATCTGAGGCTCTTTTCTCCCTAAGCTTGCAGAAGCTGTCTTGAACAAGCTGGTTCAGGACAACTTCTAAAATCCTTTTTTGGGGCACCTGGGTGGTTTAGTTGGCTAAGCATCTGCCTTTGGCTCAGGTCATGATCCCAGGGTCCTAGGACTGAGTCCTGCATCAGGCTCCTTGCTCGGGGAAGAGTCTGCTTTTCCCTCTCCCTCTGCCTCTTCCCTCTGCTCATGCTCTCATGCTCTCTCTCTCTCAAAAATAAATAAATAAACAAAAACTCTTTAAAAAAATAAAATAAAATCCTTTTTTAAAAAGATTTATTTATTTATTTCAGAGAGAGAAAAAGGCCACAAGTGGGAGGGGCAGAGGAAGAAGGAGAGAGAGTCACAAGCTGACTCCACGCTGAGCACAGAGCCTGATGTGGGGCTTGATCTCAAGACCCTGAGATCACTACCTGAGCTGAACCCAAGAGTCAGGCACTCAACCTACTTCACCACCCAGGCGTCCCTGAAATCTTTACAGAAAGCAAGATAGCCTGATTTGAAATCTCAGATTCAACCCTATACTTAGTATTAACGGGGTCCTGGGCCAGAGAGAAACCCAAAGGGAAATTCAGAATGTTACATCTCTTACTCCGTGGAGGATTTGTACCTATGAACCCTTCATTGAAGACTATTATGATTTGTAATGTTTTTAAATCTACTCATTCAGGACTCTGTCTTTTTTGCTTTCAGTGTAGTTGGTGATCTTCGCCTGGTTAGCAGCACGGTTGTGAGCGGGACACAGCTTACTCGTTAATGGAGAAGGCTGGGAGCAGACACCTGGTAACTGTCTTTTCCCGGCAACATGCATTATGGACACAAAAACGCTTTCTTTGACTTACAGAAAGCACAACGCTCAGAGACAATGCAGAATCAAAGTTTTCATTTGTTAAAAGATAAATTGAGGCATATTAAACTTTTTAAGAGTTTATTTGAACAAACATTGATTTGAAACAGGCAGCATCCAATTGGTGGGAAGAAAGGAACTCCGAGGAGCTGCACAAAATGAAAGATTTTTACAGCCAGAAGGGGGCAGAAACAAGGCAGTTACACTGCACAAAAAGTGGGTTGGTTGTTGCACTTTCCCTTAGGGAAGGGCAGGGGTCCTTCAGGCAAATTCCCTAACTAGTGCTGATCAGAGGATTCCTGACTGGTTTAAGACTCTATTTCTGGGAGAGCCAAAACTGTAGTAAGTTATAGCTCGGCTTGGTGACTCAAGAGCTACGAGTGCCTCCATTCTGGGTCTATTGTCTTTTTAACACATTTCAAATTACCTTTTAAAGTAGAAAAGCTTAAGGGTTATAGAATATAAAAATAGTAAAAATTCAAAGAGCTTTGGTTAAGATCTGTCGACAGCCTAAAACAAAATGCAAAACAAAAATCAACTCAACAAGTATTTGTGGACTAACTATGTAAGATGCTTCCAGGAATAGGAAGATAAATTGAATATGAAAGAATGTCAAGTCCTACATTTAGTTTCAATGAATTGCATAAACTCACACTACATGGTACATGGGTGAATTAATTAAGAGTTGACGTAAAATAGGCCTTGAACCTTTGATGTGATGGAAACAGCTGATAAAGCCTTGGCTGCCCCAGTTGAAGCACAAGGTCTAGTACAAAAGAGGGCATTTTACAGTGGCCTTTTACAAAGTAGAATCCATGCGAAGGAAGCACAGGTGTGGTTAAAAGTCTTGGGAGACATACGATATGAGGAACACTTGAGGGAATGGAGACCATTTCACTTTGAGAGGATCAGAGTTAGGAAAGGACTAGAATCACAGAATTGACAAGAGAGAATGACCTACTTTGCATTTTTTCTTTCTAACCCCTGTCTTTTCCAGATGAGAGAACAGCCCCAGAAAAGGGAAATGCCTCACTGATCTCCATCTGCAGCCTTGCCCAAACCTGCTAGTTTTATCTCCATAGTTTCAACTTACCCAATTCCAAAATGCACTATATAGTTCCGTGTACGCTTCCGGTCGATTACTGGTTGGTTCCTGTTGTCAGAAGGATGGACCTTCCCCCTGCCTTCAAAGCTGTTTCAGTGTTGGAAAGAAGAGGAGCCAAGCGTCCAATTCCTCTCCTTCCATCATCTGCCTGGCAAATACCTGCTCACCCTCCAAGGCAGCTCAGACACCATCTCTTCTCTGAGCCCTCACTTACAGTTCTGCATTAAAAATTAACTACTCTCTCCTCTCATTTCCCCTAACTGTCCAGAAATAAGTCACCGTAGCATCTTTCACACTGAATTGTAATTATTTATTATACTTACATGTGCATTCATCTTTCCAGTCAAGTCTTTTTTTTTTTTTTAACTTTTAGGAAATACGTTATTTGGTCTCCAGTCCATTACACCCTTTTGGTTTTCCTCCTCCTTGTCTGACTGTTCCTTTTAGTCTTCTCTGTGTTTCCATTCGATTCTGGGCACCTGGTTTAGTATGGCTCAAAAACCAGGCCTGGCTGTTGCTACAGCTGGCACTGGACACCATGTCTCAGTGTGCCCAAGGCTTCCTCACAGCATGACTGCCTCAGGCCATTCAGTCTCCAGGGCAAGTTCCAGTGAACCAGGAAGAAGCTATGTGGCCTTTTGTGACCTTGCTTCCGAAGTCATTCTCACCATGCCTACCAAGAACCAAGGGGTAGGGCATAGACCCTTCCTCTCTATGAGAAAAGTGTCTAAGAATTTGCAGCCATGTTTTAAGATTGCCACAGGTTGACAGGAAACAAACTGATAAATACCTAAAATACTGTATATAGTATGTCTAATGGTGATATAGTAAGAAGAATAGAGTAGGAGTGTCTGGGTGACTCAGTGGGTTAATCGTCTGACTCTTGATTTCGGCTCAGGCCATGATCTCAGGGTCCCGGGATTGAGCCCCACATTGGGTTCTGTGCTCAGCATGGAGTCTGCTTGTTCCTCTCCCTCTGCTCTTGCCACCCCCCTCTCTCTCTTCCTCTCTCTCTGAAATAAATAATAAATAAATAAAATCTTTTAAAAAAAGAATTGTGTAAAAAAGGCAGATAGAGAATACTGTGGCTTGAGGAATTAGGAGTGAAATTCTAGGTAAGATGGTCAGAGAAAACCTTCCTGACAAGATGGCATTTGAGCAAACATTTTTCACTATTTGGTCTTTAACCCATAGGTTCAACTATCTTTCTTCCATGTCTTTAGGCTGTGTTCTTTTTTTTTTTTTTTTTAAGATTTTTATTTATTTATTTGACAGAGATAGAGACAGCCAGCGAGAGAGGGAACACAAGCAGGGGGAGTGGGAGACGAAGAAGCAGGCTCATAGCAGAGGAGCCTGATGTGGGGCTCGATCCCATAACGCAGGGATCACACCCTGAGCCGAAGGCAGACGCTTAACCGCTGTGCCACCCAGGCGCCCCTAGGCCGTGTTCTTATTGACTTCACAGTACTCAAAGTTGTTCCAACTATAGATAATTTTTACATTTTTATTTTTGTGGCATCATCTATCATAGTCTACAACGTGGACTCATTTCTGCCTGTTGCTCAGGAGACGTCACATATAAGCAATCCTTATTCTGCACGACGCCATGTTAACAGGAACTCGTGCGTCTCCGAATCGTGCCCTTGCTGAGATATGGCAGCTACTACCGAACCATGCAAAGGGAGCACGCAGTCTCTTCCTATCTGCATGAGTTTCAATTAACAGGATACTGTGCATTGCAAAGAAACACCTGTTTTCCTTCATTTGTAAAAAACACACCATTTCAAGCTTCTCTTCAATACTTAAATACTTCTTTGCATGCTCTGCTTGGCATTTTTGAGCCAGAACCCTTAGATGTTTGGGATGTCAGATGAGTGTTGTCAAATATAGAAAAGTGCACAAGAGTGAAAGTAGGATAACACACCATGTGAACTAAGGTAGCCCTGGCCAGGGGATGTTGTGTGTGTGTGCATTTTGGGTGTTCCTGTGGGCTCAGTGGGGTGCAGTTTTCTGCATTTACCTGGTATTTCTCACAGATGAAATTGCACATAACCAAAAGCAAAATTCATGTTATGCTAAGATGATTCCCTAATGTATCACTCATATAAAGACAAATTCACAATTGCAAAATACTTGTAATAGCAGAACTGACTGTATCGACTTTGAGATGCCTATTGTCATGCAAGTGGAGACATGCAAATAGACATTTGTCTCAAATTCAAGGAAGAGATCAAAGTTAGGTATATAAATTACACCATCAATGCCTTAAACTTGTGAGTAAGGAAAATAAATTAAAAAGCCATCAGTTTATACATATATTGAAATCCATGAGCTCATACAGAGACTGAGTATAGATAGACTCAGACAGAGGGATTCCACAACGTCAGGGGTAAAGGGATGAGAAGCAACCAGCAAAGGAGCCTGAAAAAGAGCAGCTGTGATGTAGGAGTCAAATTGAAGATTGCTTTAGAAACAAGGTGAAAAATGTATTTCAAGGAGAAGAGAATGATCAGCTTTGTTCAGCCCTGCTGGTTAACCGAACAAGATGAGGACAGAGAATTAATCACTGATGGAATGGTAGGAGCCAAAGATTAACTGCAAGAGTTTGAGGGAGAAAAGAAAGGAAGAAATTAGAGACAGCAAGTGCGGATAACTCCATCAGGATTTTTGTTCCCTCAGGGAAAGGAGAGAATTGTGGTAATAACTGGACTGGAATATGAAGTCACAAGAGATTTTTTGAGATTTTATTGAGATGGGAGAAATTACAGCAGACCCGTATGCTGCTGGAAATGGTAAGGGGAAAGGGAAAAATTGATGATGCCCTGGGGTGGAGAAGCAATTGACGGAGCTAAGTCCTTCAGTATAGAGGAGGGGATGCATGGGATTTGGGATCTGGTGCCCAAGTTGGGGGGTTGGTCACAGAGAGGGGTGTGGACAGTTGAGCCATGGTAACAAGGGAGGCAGAGAACACGTGCACAGGTATAGGTAGGTAGGTAATGAGGTGGTGGGAGCTTTCCCCATAGATCCTTTTTTCTCAGTGAGATAACAAGCAGTTTCATCAACTGAGCAAAGATGGGAGAGATGGCGAGATTAAGGAAAGTTACAAAGGTGTAAAACGGTTATCTGACAGGTGGTAACGAAGTAGGGAGATGTGGTAAGGGGCCCAGTGGAGACTAGGGTTCATGAGATGATACATTAGGTAATAATCATATAAAGTGCTTGGTGCAGTGCCTGACCCATCACAGTCACGCAATCACTGGTAGCCATTTGTTGTTGTTTTGTTATTGTTATTATAACACACTTTTTACTTAAGAAATTTTAAGCAATCTTAAAAAGGGGGAGAGGAATTTGATATTGAACTGATGTAGCCTCCTTGCAAGAATTTTCCATTACCACTTGCCGGCACAAGGCCCTGCTTTTAATGAGATCAGGGTTTGTCTACTGACTTAGTCACTTCCGCTGCGCTGGTTTTGCTCGTGCCTCCAGGAGCGCCGGTCACATTCAGCGTGACGGAGGTTGAGCTCTCAGAGAACACCGTGACGCTGGGAACAGCAGTCAGTCTTGTGGTCAACCCGTGACCCAGTGAGATTCTTCCCCTATATTGCTATGTAGAATTGAGAGAGAGAGAATTTTCTTTCTCTTGGCTTGCCTAAACTGGGAGATGCTCTATACCGTTGTCCAGTAGATGCTTTCAACTGATCGCTGATGTATCTCCCACAGATGGTCTCCATCCCTTCAGAACACCCCAAATAATGCCCACAGCACTTTGATTACTTGCTTGTGGCTTCTAGGCTATTCTCTTGTTTTCTCATTTCTGCTCTTATCAGTCGAGTTATATTTCTATCAAGAGTCGATTGTATTTGTATCCAAACCTGTTTATGATACCTGTTCTTTCCTATAATTATGTAACATAGCATATACTGTATAAACCAATGACTTATGAATATGTAAGGAGAATTGTGCCCACAAAGACAAAGCCAAATGCTGAGGAAAGACTTGAGCAAAGCAAAGCACTACACAGAATATAGTTGCTATCAATTTTTTTTTAATTTTAATTTATTTATTTGAGAGAGAGAAAGAGAGGGAGAGGGAGAGGGAGAGAGAATCTGAAGCAGACTCCGTGCTGAGTGCAGAGCCTTATGCGGGCTTCGATCCCACAACTGTGAGATCATGACCTGAGCCAAAACCAAGAGTCGGATGCTTAACTGACTGAGCCACCCTGGCACCCCTATTGTTGCTATCAATTAAAGTGTGGGCAAGGAAAGACAAGAGATCAAAAGAATCATAAAAATAGGTTTAAAAGCATCTTTAAGTCTTCCTTCTGTCATAAAGAAACCAAAACTAAAAATGATAAATTATACACAGTGGAAAGGTTTATGCAAGAAAGACAACTGCGAATGGTAATCAGAGAGAACTTGACCTTTTATTGAAAAGTTGATAAATTAATGTATATTAAAATGTTTTAGGTTAAAATAGAATGTTTAAGAAAAGTACATATCCTTTTTATGATTTTATACTGTAATCAACTTTTTAATTTACCTACCAATTCCCAGACCCGATCCCATAGGATGAGCATAATTCTATGGCAGATTTTGGTTTTTTTTTTTGTTTTTTGTTGTTTTTTTTTTTTTTAAAGATTTTATTTATTTATTTGACAGAGATAGAGACAGCCAGCGAGAGAGGGAACACAAGCAGGGGGAGTGGGAGAGGAAGAAGCAGGCTCACAGCAGAGGAGCCTGATGTGGGGCTCGATCCCATAACGCCGGGATCACGCCCTGAGCCGAAGGCAGACGCTTAACCGCTGTGCCACCCAGGCGCCCCTCTATGGCAGATTTTGAAAGCTCTATGGTTCCAAATACACTAGGAGGCATAATGTAGACAGTGGGGGATTTCATTAAATAAATGTCATGCAAGAGCAAGCATTGAATGGAAACCTGAGGTCAAGGTCTGATCAGAAGTCCAATTGACATTAATGTCAGGGGTGTTCCTTGGTGCTCCCAGAGACGTAACTGGGAAAGAAAACAGTTTGCAAGAATTTAACAAAAGCAGGAGGAGAGGTCTTTCCAAGGACACTATGTAGATGCAGGAGGTGATGAGACGGGCAGCTGAGTCTCGAGCCAGGACTCACAAATAATGCAAGCAAAGAGCCCGCATGGAGGTGAGCACAGCCCTAAGGGAGAGGCTCTGTCTGCTCCATTTTATGCTGTTAATGGAACCTACTAACCCTGGGCCTCAAGCTGCGATCCAGAGCCAGAAGGACATAAAAGAGCCTCAAGGTGAATCTTGACCCAATTTGAGAAAGAGCTAGAGATGCTGAGATTAATTCACACTGTGAAAGATTTGGACATTAATTTTTAGCGTGTAGGCTAGTCTTGTTGAGCAGAATTATTTGAAGTTGGAAAGCAAAATATTTTCTATTTTGGAAAAATTATTCCAGGCCTTATTCATGACTGATATTTTTCTCTGCTTAAAGCCAAGTTCATCTATACTCAATGCCAACAGGCCTAAGAAAGGATTTTAACTCCTTCTCAAATGCCATATTAGTAGAGCATACCTCGCATACCCACCTTGCACTTAATCATTGCCTCCAAAGGTAAATCAAACATGGTTACAGGCTTTAAAATCCTCATCACTTTTACTAAAAAGTCAAAGGCTCCTTGATATTTTGAGAATCATATCATAAAGCCAGATTGATGACTGATATAAGTCTAACGAATTTTTCGCTACTTCAAGATTAACTCTCCAGAGTTTTATTAGGCTTTCTTAGACAATTTGGCTACTATTTAGGTATAATTTTATTTAGCAATAGATTATTACTTTTCTGAAGACATCCATTGCTATGCATCAAATTAGATAGTTACTGGGGGATCTGCATTTCTTCTATTTCAACAAGAAATTTAGCAATCACATTCTGTTTTCTTGGACAGATATCAACGTGCTGAGCCTCCTATGCAATCAACACCTGTTTAGCTCCCTGACTGATATTTATCTAAGGCTCTGTGAAGTCAACTTTTCCATCTGCAGGAGAAGTGACTGTAAGAAATATATAGGAGGATCTGGAGGTGTAACAGACTAAGTCCCCCCCCAATGTATTTGGATTCACTTCTCAACAGAAATCTGGCAGCATAGTTCAGAGGACAAGCGACAAGTTCAATCTAAGGAAGCTTCATAATAATCTTAAGACTGCAATTGAATGTTTTGGGAGCAGTTAAGTTGTAATCTTTTATTCACCCATTGGTTTTCCTCCTTCAATATTAAACATATCTAAAGGTCTTATGTGCAAGATGCAAAGACAAGATAGGACATACATGGAGCTTCAAACAGTGCTCAAAATTGTAAAAGCCAAGTAGCAACAAGGTAGTCCATTTTTAATTGCTAGTCATGTGGTGTTGGTCAGTGAGTGTTATAAATTAGAAGGAAGGAGGAATCCTCATAAGCTAATGCACAGGCCAACATCTAGGACAGCCTGGAGCTTGAGCTGGGTCTTGAAGGGTACACTGGAATCAAGGAGGTGAAATGCAGAGGATGAATGAGGGGAAGGAGGGAACAAGGTATGGGCATGGAAATGGCTGTGCTTGCTTAGACCGCAAGGGCTGGCCCAGCCTATCCACCCGTGGTAGCTGTCTCATATATTTTTGTTGAATTTAACTGCTGACACTTTGGAGGAGAGTCCTGGATGCTGGCCGGCAGTAATGGAATGTCTGAAGTCTCTAGAGCAGGGGTTGGCAGGATGCGATTATGTAAGCGTAGTTCAGGAATAACATAACAAGGGCCTGGATTGGTTTGATCAGTGCATCGGCCACAGTGATTGGTTCAGGAAATATGTATGAAATTTACCCATTCAAAGTGAATCCCAACATTTTTGTGTGATGTCTGGAAGACAAATGAGTCTCTGTTGTGATGTAGTTCTGGACAATGAGAAATAAATGGAAGTTACGGCAGGGGGCTCCCAGCTAAACTTCTTTAGAGGTTGGATTCAATAAGCATGTACCATATTTGCTCTTTTTGCTTTCTCCTTCATTCCTGAAAGTGGAAGTGCTGACTGGATCCACGAAAATAAACCCAAGAGGCTCACTGCAATGTCAGCTTTGATAATATTGAGCCACCCAACCAACGACAGCAAATACCTCCCCACCTCCCACTTATTACATGAGGAAAGTACAGACTCTTTTTTTTTTAAGATTTTATTTTTTTATTTGTAAGAGAGAGAGAGCACAAGCAGGAGAAGCAGCAGGCAGAGGGAGAAGCAGACTCCCTGCTGAGCAGGGAGCCCAATGTGGGACTTGATCATGACCTGAGCCGAAGGCAGACGCTTAACTGACTGAGCCACCCAGGCATCCCAACATGAGGAAAAGTAGTGCTTACCTTGTTGAAGTCAATTATTCGAGTTTTCTGCTATATACAACCAATTTCACCTCTGCTAACTTCTCTTCCTTGATTTTTCAATCTTAAATTTCCAATTCTTCCCCCATCCCATTCCCTTATCCTGCACCTGCGCTTCTGCTCTGTCAGTAGTGATCGACTCTGTTTCCCCACCAAGCCGTGTCTGATCACCTGTAAGCCTTGTGTATGCTCTTCCTTCTATTTCTTCTCTCTCCCTCAGACTCTTCTCCTGACTAATTGCTACTCAACCTTTATGTCTCCCCAGAGATGGCATTTCTCCCTTGATCACCACCACCTCCACCCCTACCTCACCCCCATCCGGATTTGCAGCCTTCCTATGTATTCCAAAGCACATGTTACTCTCCATAAGAGAAACAACACATCAAAGGGGCTGTTCTGAGAATGCCACGCCTTTCAGTATGCTCACCATATGGGAAATACAAGGTAGTGAGGCTCCCATATCCACATTCGCCATCTACCTTCGGGCTCTCCCAGGGAGCCTCACTGCCTGCCAGCCTGCAGAGAACATTGCAGTGCCAGATTCCATTACTCCCAAGGGAAGATCTTTTACTCAGTAGAGTGGACAGCAAGAAATGGAGCCATTTTGCTCCTATCTTTTATCATCTTGATGCCATAGTCAATTCAAAACATAGGCAGGTTGGGCCTATCCTTTTTCTCTGGTAATTGAACACCGAGCTCACTCCATCTTGCTGTGATATAAAAAAAAATCCAGCAGATCCTGGCCTGTTTTATCTTGGTTTCAACATTTACATCAGTTTATTTTCTATCTAAAAAACAGGGATTGTGAATGGATGATTTTCTCCACCTTGTATTCTTGCCTTTGTTCTTCCTTCTATTCAAGGAAATAGTTGGCACTGTTCTCGTGGTCTCTAGGTAGGCTTGTAGCAGGGCTGTAACAGAAGCAGCTTAGAGAAAGGTCTGGCTTTGTCCTACAAAAACCTGAGTCTTAAGGAAGTGTGCCTTTTCTCTCTTGCCCTCTCTCCCCAGATGAGAAAAGGATCTTTTGGCCTATTTGTGGGGAGAAAGAGGAGAAAATGTGAGCGAAAGCAAGTGAGCATGAGAAAGGAGACAGAGGTGAAGTCTGAGAGAGTGAGGGCCATAAGCAGAGGGCAATTGTGCTGCTCTTTCCAGAAGCTCTGAGGGGAAATGGCTTCTAAGCAAACATCTCCTGACCCTAAGCATGTGATGGAAACCGTAGAGGGCCAACCGGCCTGCAGCAATATGTAGACAAGAACAGTGAACCTCAGAGGGCCACGTGTGTGGACAACCAGAAGTTGTTTCCCTGCTCTACCACCTCCCCTTTCTGAGGTCTTGGAAATCCACAGAATCCAAGAACGATGGCACCTACCCTAACAGAACTGGGGAGAAGCCCAAGAAGGACGAAGGTTTTCAGAATGACTGCATCCATTTGGGCTTGTGTCTTATGCAAAAGTGCCTGGGCAAGGGGTCGGGTGCAGCCTGGGCGAACTCCATGTGTTCCCTATCCCCCGGGCCCTGCACCTAGAGAAAGGGGGCTTCTGTGATTTGTCCACCTAGGGTGTGTTTTGTGATTCTGCTACCCGGAAGAGGTGCTTTTTGGAAATCAGTTGCTAGTGGAGCTCTGAAAGTTTACTCCCACCAACCCAGAGTCAGAAATTAATGTGAGTTTTAGACAAGCTCTCTTCTTCCATACCTACGCTATAGATGAGCTCCATGTCCACTGTGTGATGTCTGCCAGGCCTATCGGGTAGATCACTGAGAAGATCAAATGAGGTAATAGATATGAAGAAAGTGTTTGAACACTGGTGAAATGCACACAGGCTTAAGGCATTATTATCAACAGCTTTGAGCTTTTGGGCGGGAACACTTTTCAGTGTGTATGACTCATGTGATTGGTATAAAACATTTCATTTCTCTTGGTCGCACTTGGAAGTGTGAAGGAAGGGCTGATCCTATGAAATTGCATGTGCTCCTCACGCCATTGCATTTGGCCTGTGGAATGGTCATCCTAGGTCCTTAGATCATTTATTTGTCTATCAGAGACAATGCATGTTCTATGCACTATTAAATCAAATTGATGATTGTGACACTAAAATTAAAAATATAAAGCACCATGAAACTCAATTAAATTGCTCTTACAGGACTCTGAAAAGCACACTTTCACAACGCCAAAATAATTGCCTCTGTTGGAACACCAGACCACGTTTAAAATGAAAATGTTGTATGCATATAAAACTACATGGTTTTGCCCTATACTGTCACAGTAAGATCTGAACCTGGGGACTCTATTTTTGAAACTGTATCCAATAAAACTTCTATTTTGGCCTCATGAAGGCTTTTCTCTCCTTCCTGTTCCTGTCTCGTTTTATTTTTTAAACTATCACTAAAATTACTTAGTAGAAAAATGTTTTGAGACATGTGAATTCATTTAGAAAGTAGTTCTGTAAAATATCTTTTTGGCACCATTTTCAATGAGCTCACTCTCCCCTTTTCTTTTGTTTAAAGATGATGGAAACTCGTAGGAGGAAAAACGAAGGGTGGGGGGATGACTGGATGGTTGGAGCCCTCAGGACAGCCCGTGACAGGAAGTCCCAGTGGAACAACCCACAGTTACAGGAAGTGAGGAGCCTTTCTTCCCAGAGTCTTCTGCAGCTGTGTGGCTCGAGGAGGCCACATTCCTGGGCCGACCTCCACTTAATTACTCTGACCAACAAAGCCCCAAACTTTGTCCTCAAAGCTGTAAGAGTATTTTCTGATTTAAAAAAATGTTTGACTCCTCACCTCTTCCAGGCCAGCCACTGCCCTGGGCTCCAGCCTCTGAAGTGCCGTGGAGCCTCTTCTCCCTGAGTCAACCGTCTCCTGGGACTGTTCCCAGGCCCAGGGGGAAGAGCTTGGTAAAACCAAACAGCCTTTAAAGAAAGAATATCAAACTGAAAGTCTGCCCAATTTTACACATTCCTATTGTCTTGCATTTTCTCTTAGTAAAAGTGTGATATCTCAGGAGATTCCAACCAGTTTTGATAAAAACTTGTATTAATATTTTTTTAAATGTCCCTTAGTTAGAGGAAACAGAGGTTATAGACCCAGAGTCTGAAGTTACCTATATTAGTCATTTTATTATTTGACTTTTCCAATACCCTGGACAGAATAAAATCTCCCAGCAAGATATGTTTGCTTTTGACCTGCAGAGAAGAAATGGGGTTTCCAGCCTTTTCGATAGGAGAAATGCCTTCAAGCAAAAAGAAACACACTATGTTGAGAGCAGAAGTTTTTCAGGGCTGGGAATGGGATGCTCTTAAAATCCTCGCCTTTGTTTCCTACATTTCAGTGCTCAACTACCAAATAAATCAGGGCCTTTGGGGAAGCCATAAAAACTCATCACTTAAAGACACATTAATTCTTCTAGGTCACTGGGTGTCATTAAGTAAATCACTGGCCCAAAACATCTTAAGGTGACTTTGAGGCCTGAAAGAATATATTTGGTTTCCTCAAAGAAGAGCTCAGCCACTGAGAGCTGGCCTGCCTGCCCTTCTTCCTGGGAAGATCAGGAGGAGTCTATTTGAAACTCATATTTAATTCTAGGAGGCTGCTGTATGTTGACGGCAGGAGCCGGCGTTTGCTAAGTTGCAACTGTGTGCTTTGTACAAGGGCTTGACTCACTGATTCTTCACCCTGAAAATTCCCCAACGTTAGACCAATGTTGCTCAATTTTTTTGCATTATTGCTCCCATAAGGAGCACTTCTTTTTTTTAAATTTTATTTATTTATTGAACAGAGAGAGACACAGCAAGAGAGGGAACACCAGCAGGGGGAGTGGGAGAGGGAGAAGCAGGCTTCCCACTGAGCAGGGAGCCCGATGCGGGGCTCAATCTCAGGACCCTGGGATCATGACCTGAGCTGAAGGCAGACACTTAACGACTGACCCACCCAGGTGCCCCCATAAGGAGCACTTTTTGACTTTTTTCTTTTTCTATTTGCTACTCTTCTCCCCAAGAAATTAAATACCAAGGAAAGAAGGAATAAGATTTTTGTCAGGTCAGGGTTAAGTCATTGTAATATTTAAGTTACTATCCTTGTTGAGAATATATGCCTTACACCAGTTTCTCAGCCTCGCCACTACTGCTATCTGGGATCAGATAATTCTTTTTTTGGGGGGGTGGTTGACCCCCACACAGTAGGAAGTTGAGAGCCTCCCTGGCTCTACACATCGGATGTCAGTAGTTCCCCACACCTCTGCTCCAGTGCGACAACCAAAAATATCCCCAGACACTGCCCAATGTTCCTGGAAGACAAAACTGCCTCCATTTGAGAACCACTGCATTAGGCATATAAACAGGAAGGAGAGGGGCACCTGGGTGGCTCAGTTGGTTAAGCGTCTGCCTTTGGCTCAGATCCTGATCCCAGGGTCCTGGAATCAAGTCCTGCATTGGGCTCCCTGGTCAGCAGGGAGTCTGCTTCTCCCTCTACCCCTCCCCCTTGCTCATGTTCACACACTCTCCCTCTCTTTCTCACACAAAAGTAAAAATAAATGAAATCTCTAAAAAAAAAACCAAGAAGGAGATATGTCAATGTGTGTGAAAAGTCAGAAAAACATTTTTGGCAAAATTCAGGAGCGATCATTTTTAAAGTGAGAACGAAGGGAAAGACTAGGAACTAGAAGGTGAAATGCAGAAGACAATAGTGAGAAAAGTGAAATGCAAAAGGCAATGCTGGAGGAGGGGGGTCTGGGGGAGGCAGATGGCAGGGAAAGGGAGTGGTTGGGAAATGAGACCTATTCACTATTTGTCCTGGAGGGTTGCCCGCTGATCTCACTCTCCTCACCCAGTCTGCCTCCTCTGCCCTCGGGCTGCCAGTACATGGGAGGCCTGGTGGCAGTTTGTTCATTTCTGCTTTATTTATAATTCTATGGATCAGCTTCTTGACTTTTAATCATTAACTCTGCAACTTTGAGTGGCAGAGTCTGGGGGAAGTATTGGCAGAGTTTGTCCTGGATTGGATTGAGTTGCTAGGCAACCAGGCCTCAGTTTATAGCTGAAGTTAACTGAAGAGAACAAGAGTCTTGACTTCCCTGCCAAATCTCTTTTCGTAATCTGTAGTGTTCATCCCCTCTGAATTGATTCACAATAAGTAAAGCGATGGTCTAGACCAGTAATTTGCCTATGGCTTCACCCTTGCTTCAACCAGTACAACTGGCTTTGATCTGTTTGAGGTTTATTCACGAGATTTTATTTTATTTGAAGAAATAATTCCTCCACTGAAAATGAAAGCATCGGTCATTTAGAGACGGTGTGTGAGAACTTAGAACCTCGCTTTGCATGCAGTGCTGAGAATAGAGCCAAAAGTATCTGCATGACAACAGATAGAATGCTGTCCACCTGCCTTATTACACCTTATCCCAAGGAATTCCAATGATCTGAGAAACACCTTTTGAAAGCCAGCAATCAGATGGTTTTGTTGTTAGGAATCCTGGTCCTGATGACAGATTCACCCAAGGATGGGCCTTGATGGCTTAGCACGCCCTCGAACAGCCCTAGTTAGATTGCCGTGGGTAGATTTCCTCTCTACCTGTAATAGTTGTAGAAGACTGAGGAAAGTTTAGGAAAGTACAGCAAAAATGGGTAAGAAATAAGAACCAGAAGGAAAAGATTAAAAAATGTCAGTTTTCTTGAAAGAGAAAGGCCAAGAGGCGATTTCATGTAGAAAAGGGAGGAAGATGGTTAATAGTTTAAATGCTTTCTAGATATCATGAAGCTTAGTAATTTAAGCTTTACTCTAAACTAGAAAGGCAGACTACTATTTGCCCCTAATACCATTCTTTCCTTCTTCCGCATTAATAAAACAAGGCTCCTAGCCCTCCAAATATAGCACTACATCTTCCAGGCACCTTGTATGTGGTTTTTTTATCTGAGTTCTGGTGATTGGGATAAATATTTTGTGGTTGACTTTGAGACTGCTTCTTTCTCTACTTCTTTCCTCATTGCTGCTGGACGGAGAGTGGACATAGTAGCCAGAGCAGGAGAAACCGTCTTGGAACTTTAGATGAACTTGGGAATGAACTCTCTACAGACATAGGTGTGAGATGAAAGGAACCTGGATTCCTAATAGCATGGAGTGCCACACCCACTCTGGACCAACCTCCAGACTTACACATGACAGATAAATAAACTTCTTTCTATCTTGGGGCGCCTGGGTGGCTCAGTCGTTAAGCATCTGCCTTCAACTCAGACCATGATCCCAGGGTCCTGGGGTCAAGCCCCACATTGGGCTCCAGCCCCACATTGGGCTCCCTGCTCAGCAGGAGGCCTTCTTCTCCCTTTCCCACTCCCCCTGCTTGTGTTCCCTCTCTCGTTGTCTCTCTCTCTGTCAAATAAATAAATAAGATAAAGTAAAATAAAATAAAATCTTCTATTTTGTTTGATGTTTTATTACTTGAGATTTTTCTGTCACTCCCAACTTTACCCAATTTCAACTAATAAACCTGGATATGGCCCTGTCATCCTGTTAGAGTAGGCAGTGAGTCTCAGAGGCACTAAATAACTCAGTGTCGCTAATAAAGCCCGTACTGCTCTATGCCCAACACCAAAGTCGACATGCTTTGTATTACACTGCAGTTAAACTACCATGTAAATTTAGTGTTGGACAGGTCTTTAGGTAGAATAAAGATTATTTATTGCTATTCTCCATACCAGGACAGAAAGGACATGGGTTTATCTTCTCATAAAACCTTGGTAGACCTATCTTATCATCTGATCCCTAATTAGGAAGCTAAACTCCATTATTGAATGTGGATCTGTAGTTTAAGTATACACTTGCTTGACAAAGAGGAATAATCCAAATGAAACCAACCATCTTTGAACAAATGTCCAATAAGCATCTTCTAACTGCCAGGCACTATTCTGACACTGGGGAGAGAGCAATGAACAAAAGAGAAAAAACTTTTTTGCCCTTATGGAGCTCATTTTTTTCTAGTGGAAGTAAATAATAAACAAAATAGTAAAATGATAATATTTTAGATGGTGGTAAGTATTATAAAGAAAACTACAACCAGAAAAGGGAGATAAGGAAGGCCAGTGGTGTTGGTGGGGAGAGGAGAGGGGGGGGTCTTTCAAATAGAATGGTCAGGGAAGCACACACTGAGAAGGTGACAATTGATCCAGCTCTGAAGGAAGTGAGGGAGTATGAAGGGGGAAGAGCCAGGACTAAGGCCTTGAGACAGGAGTGTATCTACTGTGTGTCAGCGCAACAAGGAGGCAAGTGTGCCTAGAGCAGAATATGAGATTGTTAGCAAGATACTGAGGGAACCAGATGGTGGAGGGACTTACAGATCATTATAAAGAATTTGGCTGTTATTCTAAATGTAGTTATAAATAAATAAAGAGTTCCGACCAGAAAAGTGAAGTGATATGACTTAAATATTAAAAGGCTACCTTGGGCTACTGGGTAGAAAACAGATCAAAGGGGCAAAAGTGGGAGTGGGGAGATCCGTCAGGTGGCCAAGGTCATACTCTAGGGAAGAAATGATGGTGTGTTCTCAGGAATGGCAAAGGAACATGTATCAGACTTAAGCTGTCATGGATAACAGTTATGAACTCAGAATGTTTTTTAAAAATATAAGGTACTGTCAAGTGATCAGAAACAGACAGAAACTGGAGACGACTAAACCCTCGAAATAAAAAAGTCACAAGAAGTGAGATTGTGGGTTTTTCCAGCATAGCAGGCTTTGGTCCATATAGTGGGGACAGCCAGAACTCGCTCAGAAGCCACAGTCTTCCAGGTCTGAGGCGTCAGAGGACAGAACTAGGGGACTGCAGGAGCTGCTGGAAATTGAACAGAAAAATCTCAGAAAAAAAGATTCCACAGAGTGGGGAGCCCAAAAATCTCTATATAAATTCCATTCCACCCCTTGAATGATCCCTGAACTGTAAACATATGGGGTAAAAAAGCCCAGGGGAAAACACAGGAAGAAGACTGTAAGAACTGACTAGAGAGGGACGCCTGGGTGGCTCAGTCAGTCAAGCATCTGCCTTCAACTCAGGTCATAATCCCAGGGTCCTGAGATTGAGACCCACATTGGGCTCCCCACTCAGCAGGAAGTCTGCTTCTCTACCTGTCCCCGCCCCAGCTCATGATCGCTCCCTCACTCTCTGTCTCTCAAAAATAAATAACCTTAAAAAAAAAAACTTATTAAAAAAAAAGAAGAACTGACCAGAGATTTACTACTCACAAAAGGGGAGGCAGAGCTTTAAGTTTAGCTAAGTGAATTGTTTGCTAGAATAACTGGATAACAGAATTCAAGAGTCTGTACATCATCCATAATGTGTAGTTTGCAATCCAAATTACTAGATGTGAAAAAAAGATGAAAATGTGACTCATGATCAAGAGAAAAAGCTATCAATAGAAACCAGCTCTGGCCAGATACTGGAATTAATGGGAAACAAATTTAATGCAGCTATTATCACTCTGTTCAAGTATTTGAAGGACAATGTGGCCATAATTATTGGTGAACCTCAACAGAAAAATGGAAACTTATTAAAAAGGAATAAGTTCTAGAACTGAAAAGTAGAGTATCTCAAATGAAAAATTCACAAAATGGGCTTAATGATAGACAAGATAGCAGAAGGAAGAGCCTGTGACTTTCGAGATAGAAATTATAATAATTCATGGAACAGAAAGAAATTAACAGAAATTATCTAATCCATGGCACAGAAAGAAAAAATCTTTAAAAAAAATAGTGTTGAAATGACCTGTGAGACAATATCAAGTGGTGTGATATCTGTGTATGTGGTGTTCCGGGAGAAGAGAGTATCGAATAGCAGACCTGAGCTTCTGAAATGACAAGAGAAGATTTTTTTTTTCAAAATGAAGAGAAAGGACACCAGATGGAAATATATTTACAGGAAGGAATGAGAAGCACTGAAATGGTAAATCAGTGGGTAGAAATAAAAGACCACCCTTTTTTTTCTCAGTTTATCTTAAAGATTGCTCACTTTTTAAAATAAAGAGCATATTGCATTATTTCCTTATGGGATTTTGACATATGTAGATATAAAATGTGAGGATAATCCAATTGAGCATCAAAATATACAATAAAAGTAATGAAATATAACACAATGGATATGTGCACAACTTCCTACTATTATAAACAAATACATAATACATAAATGGGAAAATAGGAAATTTCTTTTGCACAGAATGTTGGCAACTAATAAATGTAAAGGAAAGGTGGATTTTGAAAATCATCAATAGAAGCTAAAACAAGTGGTTGAAAATTTGAGAAAAACAACATCTTTATATATAGTTTTAAACATCTCCCTCCAAATTATTTATGAATTATAAAGGGAAAATTACTTATTAATTATAAACTTAAATATAACTTCACACTGAAAAACCAGGTAGATACCACTTTAATCAAGGTTCAGAATAAAATATATGCATGTATATTTGTGTGTGTGTGTGTATGCTATGTTTGTGTGTTTGAGAAAGGTAAGAAAAGAAAGATGAGTGAATGTAAAGTAATTGAAGAAAACCAGAAAACATTAATGAACCTGAGTAATGGGTATGTATACAGGAGTTCTTTATACAATTTTGGCATCTGTTTTATATATTTGAAATTATACTGAAATAAAAGGAAATGATGACAGCTTGAACCCCAGTGGGAGTCATGCATGTCCTAAGAAATGGTCAGATTTCTGAATTTATTTCAAAAGTCAAAAATATTTGATGATACATTGCCCGTGGGGTGTGAGAGACAGAGAGATATCAAGAATGACCCCAAGATTTGGGATTAAGGCCATTGGAAGGAAGAAGTAGCTTTCTGTTCAGATGGGAAAACTGGGGATAAAGAAAATTTGTGGAGGTGGAAATCAGGAATTTGGCTGGGACGTAGTGAGTTTGAGATGCCTATTAGCCATCCAAGTAGAGCGGTTCGGTAGGCTCTTAGAATTTATATGTGGACGTCAGGGGAGAGGTCTGGGCTGCAGATAGAAGTCTGCTAGCCATCAGCTTATTTAAAGCCATGAGATGATGCAAGGAATCAACACAGAAGACTGAATTCGGAGACACTCCAGCAGAGGACCTTCCTGCTCTAAACCCACCAACAGCACGTAAGCCCACAGTGTGCTTTTAACTATTTGCGTACTCATGATGCAGGTTAACATGTTCTTTTGTCTAACTTATTCACTTAAACTTTATGGAACAAACATTTATTAAGCACCTTCTGTATGCAAGGCACAGTCTCCACGTACCTCTAGTGCAAGAACCAACATGTCTGAACGAGTTCACCGAGGTAACAAGAGTTTGTAGGTAGCATAAATGAACAATCCAGAGTCATGCATTTTGTCACACTGCCTAACTGATTTGGAGAAATTTATTGCCCTGATAAATTACAGAGATGTTTTAGGTAATATTAAGCAATGCATTTGCAAGAGAAAACACATAACTCTGTTTTCTCACCACTTCTGGGAGAGCCAGGGATGAAGCTTATCACTGTTTTGTTTACTTATTTTTAAAAATAAACCTTCTGCTCATGAAAGGTTACAATAAATTGGAGGCAACTTAACCCAAAGTCCCCTAGAAGTAAGTTTTCTATGTCAAATCAACACATGACCTCTGTGAGACACTGCCCTCCCAAACTAACAGCTATGGAAAATTTCACTCAATCTTTTAGTTATTTTTTTCCTCTTTCTTTTTCATCTCCTTTTCGATTTTATTGTAAAATAAAACACTAATATGGAAAACCTCACACATCAAATATACAGCTTTCTGAATCATGAAAAGGCAAACACCTCCAAGGTCATGAAACAGAATCTCACCAGTCACCCCGGACACCCTGAAGTGTCCCTCCTTTCCCCATAAGGTTGCAAAATGGTGATAGTCTAGGTATATGCTTTTTCATTTATTAGTTAGAATACTTTCGTAAGAGACACTTCCCTTCATCCAATATATGGTTACACAGCGATACAGTTCATATAGAGAAGGGAGGATAAATGCTTAGTTCTTTAGCTCTATTTGCCAGATTTCAAGCTGATGATTTGGCTTCTTATCATCCTCCAAAAGGTAACAATTACTCATAGTTTTATGAGATTGTGGATTTAAATATATTTGATGAATTTCAATCCACTGCAATTACCATTATAAACTCAAAATTTTCCATCTTTGGCCCATGGGAGCCTCTTCAAGTTGACTCAACAGTCCTTTAGACATAACCCTTGTAGTCTTTGACAGCTTCTGTGCCATCTAGTGTGACAAGATGCCCCAGGGTCATCTTGCTCATTTCCTACCTTACACCCAGAACCCATCATTTCTCCAAAGAGACCTGGTCCCTTGTACTGAAAAATGGTATTATTGCAAAACCACAATCTGCATGCTAGAGATGCTCATTGCTATTGTGTATTTTATTGTTTCTAGGTCTTTTCAATGGACATATCTGGAAGTAAAAGAAGATCAAGTACTTCAGGGGTTTATATCGATAGCCCCAGTTCAGTTTTGAGATCACAGAGTTTTTACTTAACCTCTTCTCTAGTACTTTAGTATCTTCTTTCTTCCATATCCAGAATCCTGGTTCTCAAGGAACCAGAGACGAATGAGATGATAGAGATGCTCTCGGGAATAAAGGAGATGGTAGGATTGAATATTGTGTTAAGTAGTCATTTGTTTTATCACATATTATACACACAACAGTCTCAGGATAGCAGCTATAAGACTAATACCAATGTGATTACCGAAAATATTTTCTCCTCCATTTTGAAACATATGTACGTCTACACTATCAAACAACCCAGCTCTGAGCATTTTCTCTTAGCATTTAGTCAGTCATCTTAGTTCTAGGGAACCTCTATACTGAATATTCACCAAAATGTCTTATGTCAGACAATATCTGTCAGTTATTTTGTTGTTTGAGGCTTATTTTCAAGAAGATTTCACAGGAAGAGCTCATGGAAACAACATTTTGTGCTCTATCTGTGCCCATTATACTTGAAAGTCACACTCGACTCAAAAAAATCTGATTCACACTTGTTTTCTTGAGGATCTTAAATTTGTTAGTCCATATTTTTCTCACATTGAACATTAGTGTCAAAAAGCATAATAATCTAACATCCTTTTTCTTATAAATTATCTACTCTTTCTTTTCTTTTAGATATTCAAGGCATAGCTTCCTTTTCTTTAAAGTTGAGTGATTTTAGTAAAATTTTTCTTGCTTTCAGTCAGTATGGGTCAAGAGTCCCAGGGTAGATGGTGTGCTCTTTCAATATTCAGTTTTAAGTCCTTTTTTTTTTTTTAATTTCAGGAAAGTTCTTATATTATCCCTATGTTCTATCTTCTTTGCCTGTCTTCAATATTTATCACATTTTCTCAAATCCTTTTATGTCTTTCATTGCCTTTTTCTCTTCTATTTTAAATATGTGGAATTTAAGAAACAAAGCAGATGAACGTAGGGGAAGGGAGGGAAAAATAAAATAGACAAGATCAGAGAGTGAGACAAACCATCCGAGGCTCTTACCTATAGGAAACAAATTGAGGGTTGCTGGAGGGGTGGTGGGTGGGGGAATGGGGTAACTGGGTTTTGAGCATTAAGGAGGGCACTTGATGTAATGAACACTGGGAGTTAACATGCAACTGACGAATCACTAACTCTACCTCTAAAACTATTAATACACTATATGTTAATTGATTTTAAATAAAACTTTTAAAATATTTTTCACTTAATTTTTTTTCATTTTAGAGCAATTTTAGACTGACAAGAAAAAGCTGCAAAAATTGTGCAAAGAATTCCTGTCTACTGTTCACCTAGTTTTCCTAAATGTTAACATCTTGCATATTCATAGTACAAGTCTCAAAATCAGGAAATTAACAGTGATACAACTCTGTTCTCTAGTCTGCCTCACTTAAATTTCTTCAATTGTTCCACTAGTGCCCTCTTTCTCACTTGGGATTCAGTCCAGCATCACATATTGCATTTGGATGTCTGTCTCTTCTGTCCCCCTTATCTTTGAACAATTCCTCCAGCTTTCGTTATCTTTTGTATTTTTGAAGAGTATTGGCCAGTTATTCTTTAGACTGTTCCCAATCTGGGTTTATCTGATGGTTCCTTACAAGTAAATTTAAGTCAGGATTCCTCAATTTTGACATTATTGACACTTTGGGCCAGGTAAGTCTTTGTTGTTGGAAACTGTCCTCTGCTCTGTGTTTATTGTATGTTTAACAGCACCCTTGGCCTCGACCCACTCAATGCCTGTAGCTTGCTTCCAGTCTTGACAATCAAAAATGTTTCCAGACATTTTCAAAAGTCCCCTGAGTGAGAGAGGGAATCAATTTCAGCTGAGAACCACTAATGTAAGTTATGTGTTTTTGGCAAGGATACCGCATAAGCAATAGGTGTCCTAGCATCCCACAGGAGGCATGATTTGTTCCATTACTGGGAACGTTAGCGTATGATCATTTCATTAAGGTGGTTCTGCCAGAATTCTCTACTGTAAATTTAATATCTTACCCTTTATAAAAAAATAATATGTGTCATGTAAGAGCATGCAAATACAGTGTTTCTCATCATACTTTCACCTAATTTTGGCATCCATTGATTTTTGCCTGAAGCAATTACTACTATAGTTTTTGCCAACATTTCCGTCTACATTTATTACTTGTATTTCTACTATAAGAAAGAGCTTTCCCTTTTCCTCAATTTATTTTTTCTTTCAATTATTTATTAATATCAGTATAGACTCATGTATTCTTATTTTAAGGGTTCTAATTTGTTACCGTCACTGCACATTTTATTTCTCAAATTGTTCCCAATGTGGCCATCGGGAGCCTCTGAAGTTGTTGTTGTTGTTTAACTTCACTAATTTTATTGATGTATAAAATGCAATCCAAGAAAAAAAAAGATGATTTCCCAATCCCCTCCATTGATTGCTGTCCCTAGTCTCTCCTGTTCTGGAGCTGTCCTGCTGCCAGGCTATGGGGTTTGGAATTTATTCAGTTAAGTAATGGTGATGGGAGTCCTTTTCTTTTTTCTTCTTTTTTTTTTTTTTTATCAAGAGCCAGTTGATCAGGTCTGCAAATAAGAAAACATGGCTCTGAGACACCTGAAGTTGGAGACTGGAGGCAGAAAAGGCAAGCACAGTCGAGCAGGGGCAGTGATCACAGGGAGGCAGGGTTGTTTTAAGAGAAGGGGGGTGCTACAGAGTGGATACAAGGAAGAGAGGTCTGCGAAATCACATAACACATAGAGGAAATGTACATGGAGGACTCACCGTGCTCCAGGTCCTCTGCCAAGCAGCATCTCACCTGCTCTTCCCAAGAAACATGTGCGTTCAGTGCAGTCAGCAGCCTCCCCAAGCACAGCCACCTCTGATGTTTGCCCTAGCACCCTGGGTTTTAGACCCCCTGCACCAGCAGATTCAAATAATCTCTAATAGATCTTGAACCTTGCGTTGCTCCCCAGAGACCCCAAGTTCCATGAGTGTCTGAGTCACTGTGAAGGTCCTATGGCCACAATATAGCTCCCAGAGAGGAAAAAATATCTGCTGCTTTACCTTCTGTGGTGGGTCCTGCCTTACTGCTTTCTTGTATTTCCCTCTAACTGGAAAAGGTGTTTGGAGACTGGGCACCCAAAATGAGAAGTTTGTAATCCAAAATTATAGATAATGATGAGAGGAATAGCTTAATGCTTACTCCTTATAGAATGTTTTGAATTGGTATGACGTATTTTATATATCTACGTCTAGATCTAGATCTAGAGATGTATATATGTACATAAATATGTATATCTAGATCTATCCAGATAGCTATCTAGATCTAGACTACATGTAGATCTATCTGGATAGATACGTAGATGTTTCCTTCCAAGAGGATTATACTAACTTGCACTTGGTGTTTGATCCCATGAATTGGTTGATCTACAGTACTTTCCAATCTCTTCCTCTCTTGCTACTTTCTACTATACAGGTTGGAAGACCAAAGCACTTGAGTTTTCTGTCGCTTTTGCTGCTGGTAGTGACTTTGTGACACAACGTGATATAAATAGAAGATTGTGGGGAGGATCTTGAAATTTTTTAAAAAAGATGTATTTATTCATTTGAGAGAGTGAGGGAATATGGGTGCATATGCACATGGGCGTAGGGCCAGAGGGAGAGAATCTTCAAGTAGACTACCCACTCAGCATGGAGCCTGACACGTGACTTGATCCAGGTACCCATGGGATCATGACCCCAGCCAAAACCAAGAGTCAGCACTCAACTGACTGAGCCACCCAGGTGCTCTGAAAGTTTTTGTTTTCTTAATATCACCCCAGGTTATTTTTTTGTTTTTGTTTTTTTCTGGTTTGAATGCACACGTGGTGTCTGGAGATGCAGCATCCACTTTGTAACCACATGGCAGTAAGCATGAGGGAAAGAGAAGATCAGAGATGCTGCTGTGACATCAACAGGCCAGTGAACCCAAATCAGCACCTGCCTATCTCCAGATATCTTCTTCTGTGAGAAAATAAACCCTTGTCTTTTGTTTATTGTTTTTGAAAATAACCCCTTCTTGGTTTAATGTACTATAGAGAGAAACAGAACCAATAGGTTGTGTACGTTTATAGAAAGAGATTTATTTTAAGAAACTGGTTCACATGATTATAGAGGCTGACAAATCCAAAATCCGCAGGATGGCCAGCAGGCTGAAGACCCAGGGAAATGTTGACACTGTGGTTCAAGTCCAAAGGCCATCTGCTGGTAGAATTCCCTCTTGCTCCGGGAGGTCAGTCTTTGTTCTATCAAGGCCTTCAACTGATTGCATGAAACCCATTCACATTATGGAGGGCAATCTCACTCAAAGTCAACCAATTTAAATGTTAATCTTATTCAAAAACACCCCCACAGAAACATGCAGAAGAATGTTGGACCAAATATCTGGGTAGCAGGGCCCAGTCAGGATGACACATGAAATTAACCATCACACTCACTCTAATTCCAGTTTGTGTTACTTGCAGCCAAAAGCATTCCTAATACATAGTGCTATTTGAAATATTAGATATTCAAATATTTCTCATCCTAGTTCCCCTCAGTCCCAACCACACAAATTATTTCCCTGCTCTCTCTTTACTTATTCTTCACCCCCTACATTCTCAGGCAAGATCTATGCCTCTGAGAATCCCACCACTCCATTGTGTATCAATGGCCCTAGGAAACACTGATAAATATCTACATATTCTTAGACAGGGGATTGATTTTTTTCTTGTTTTGTTCAAATGTTTGCTATGATATAGGCCTGTGGTAATGTACAGGCCTCTAATACAGTAACCACTAGCTACACGTAGCAACTGAGCATTTAAAATGTGGGTAGTTTGAATTGAGATGTGCTGTAAGTATAAAATACACATTGGATTTTGAAACTTTAATTTGAGATAAAAATGTGAAATATCTCAATTTTTTTTACACTGATTTCATATTGATTTTATAAGACTTTGGACACATGGGGTCAAATAAGCTATATTAAATATATTACTAAAATCAATTTCCCTTGATTCTTTTTACTTTATTAATGTGACTACTAGAAAATTTAAAACTACATATGTGAATTGCATTTGTGGCTCACATCATATTTCTCCTGGACAGGGCATAGAATTTTCTGGAAAATTCGCTGTCATTTTTGTAGTTCATTTATCAATCTTGTATGTTCATTTTATTTGGATTTAAAATTTTATTAAGAAATACAAATTGACTTATTTGTTTTATGTGTTTAAAAAATGGATAGCTGGAACATTGCTCCAAGTTCAGAAGAATAAAAATTATAATGAAAAGTCCTATGTGTAATGAAAGGTTTATAACAGAGAATCAGCACTTTCTGTCCAAAAAGTTCAGCAATTTTCCCAGCTAACTGAATTGTGGGAACTCAGCTTTTCCAGGGAATAAATATGCTATTTTTAACATTTTTATTATACAATTTGTCACAGGCTGTCTCATGAGAGTATCAACAATCAGTTTCAAACAGAATCCAACCACAAACACTTCTCCACATGTGACTTGGAACATCTGGCCTGTTCAAGTTCCCATCTACATCAGGCGAGTGCCGGCCTGACTTTGATTCTTAGGCTCCTATAATCCTTTGTCCCACTTCCCACACTGGGAATGAGGTGGGGTGAAAACCATCTTCAAGGGGCCAGCCTGAAGCAAGTCTGAGTGCTAGGTTTGTGTTTCTTCTCACTTAAGACTGCAGGCCCTTTCTGAGGGAGACATGTGTTGCATTCCAGGGATATCATGAACTCAATAATTTATGTGGCATTTTCCCTAATGGGTTGAGAGAAAGCTTTTTAAGGAAACCTTTAGCCAGTACCCCCTAGCCGAACAGATCATAATACCTGCCCTGAGCAGAATGCTTCAAGCAGGAGGTAAAACATCTTGAGAGGTACAGGGCTGCTGTGTTGACTATATTTTTAAGTAATGAAGCAAAGTCTCATAACTGGAAAAATGAAGAAAGAAAATGGGCTCACTTAGTCAGGTGCCCTAAAGCAATGAAAGGCACCAGAAGAGGGTGATCTAGGGGGGTCGAAGAAGTATATAACGGGAACGCAGGAGTCTTACCCCCTCCCTTAAACAGTATCAGTCTTTCTAAAAGTTGGAAACTCTGCATTAAAAATCCACTCGATGTTGCTGGCCATCTATAAAAGCCCCATGGGAAGTTCTTTCCTAAAGGGAAGGGATCCTTAATGAAGCAAAGCTATCCCTAAATTATGTTTTCCAAGTATAGGTCTCCATACCAGTTTTTCTTCAAATGAGGTGCACATGTAGAAGATTCTAGTTCACAGAAGAGGTAGAGTCTTCAGATTAACACGTATTTACAAGTAAATGCTTGTTTGACACTTAGGCTTACCCATGTTCAATAGATGGGACATGCCACACCTCTCAACACACCATTGATGCACTCAAGCATATAGACACTGAGGTGTTTGCAACAATGGTGACAAGACTCATAAAACGTTTGCCTCGGCAGGAAGATTTCACTTTTAAGAGTCTTATTACCAAAGTATTTGAAAATATTTGAGCAGAATTGATATGTATAAAAAATTTACCGTAGAACTAAATACATTTAAATGAATATATGCCATTTCTTCATCATCTTAAATATAGATATGCATGTTGCCTTTTGTCACACTCGTAATTGTATGAAATAAATGATAGAGAAGATAGTGAAAGTTTCAACTTGAGTTAGGCTCAATGGAAAGTCCTCGCTACCATTACTTTTAAATTCAGTCTTTTAACTTCACTGACAATGAACCTGCCGCATATGTATATATCTTGTACACAGGGCACGATTTTTATTTTCACGCTTTTGCGGGGCATGTAATATACCTTTTATGTTGTTAATTAGTCCTCATAATATTCCTCTCTGTGAGTTTTTGATACAACGAATGGATAAATGAAAGGGACGCAATAAGGCAGGAAAAGAAAGAAAATAAAAGAAATTCTGCAAAATCAACATACATTTTCATTGGCAGAAAGTTGTCACAATACACCTTTAAATTTTAATGCCTAACAAGAATTCATGTGACTTGATGAAAAGGTTTGCCGACCTTTTCTAGCTGGTGAATGGTAGTCCACATCAACAGGGTGACAGAAGTTGTGTTGTGCTAGTTTTTTCTTTTGGAAGAGTAGAAGTCTGAGTTGTGGACGGCCAGCAACCCGGGAAGGAGACAGTACTAACACCCACGTTGCAAAGTCACCATCAAGTTCTTCCTCTTAACAGTATTCGCGGGGCAATGAGTAGATGAAATACTTGCAACGAGTTTTTTAAAAACCAGGTATTAACACTCTGCAATCCCTCTCTTGCTGGCTGTCTCTATCTCTGTCGAATAAATAAATAAAATCTTTAAAAAAAAGAAAGAGAAAGACAAGGAGATAGAATGCTTAGTTTTCAAGGATTTTAGAGCTTGATCATACCAGTTTTTATGTACATTTTTAGTTGCTTTTTCTTTTCCTTAAATTAAGGTAATTTGATGCATTTTTCAGTTAAATATAAGCTCCAGGAGCTTTTATTTGCCTATTTCATTTGTCATTATATCCCTCGCACCTAGGTCAGTATCAGATACATAGCACGTGCCCAATAAATATTGCATTCATCCATACATTTAATAATTCAGCAAATATTTATTGAGTATCTATCTGCCATGTACCTGCCACTAGAAGCTGCGGATACTTTTTTTTTAAAAAAAAAAAGGATTGAGGAAAATCAGTCTCCACCTTTACGAAGATCCTCTCTTCTAGGGGAGAAGGAAACTCACAAAAGAATCTCACCAATGAACATAAACATTTAAAGATAGCTAAGTGCTGTAAAGGAAAGAGGCACTTAGCCATTATTAGCACACAGTTTTGGCTCATAAATGTCGTAAAGATGAAGAAAGAACATAATTCTTCTGCAAAAACTGAGAAGCTAAGGGACAAGAAGGAAAGTCTAAGAGTGTGTGCAAGCAGAAAAGAGTAAACTCAGAGTTGCAGTGAACCAAGCAGAACGGATGGAAATGCCCCGCAGAGGAGTGCTATGACGTCACCTGGAGGGAGCGGCTGAGCGGAAGCAGGTGCCAGGAGGGGATGTCCTCTCCAGGCACAAAGCAACGTGGCCCAGAGTGGGTCAGTGCGAGCCCACTCGTGGAAGGATGACCGAGGCAAAATACAACCCTATTCAATCATATAGGATGTTTTGTCCCTTAGGAAGTTCCCATGTTGTCTTTCTGAAAAGTTAATTTTGTGATTTAGACAAATTACTTTTGATTTAACAAAATTATTTTTATCATTGAGCTTGGAAGGCTCATTGGGAGGAAAAATATAAGGCTACGGTTTACACTATTATTAGAGACTATGGCATCCAACTCAAATGGCCTCGGCCACCACAGCAGTGTTTCCTCCCACTTTTCACCCGGCCAAACCTGCATTCTTAGCCCTGGTTGCTGTGCCTTGCCTGCCGCTCTGTTCACCCAGCTTGGCCACAGCACGTCCCTATCTCCGTGATGTCATCCTTGGTTGTCCCATCTGTCTCACCCTTTTCTCCATTGGTCAGCATGGCCTAGAGCCACCCAGGCCAGCACACCAGTCCACCCTGCAGAGAGTGATGGTGAGTCTTTCTGATGGCATGCAAGGAAGCTACATTTTTTCCAGTAGCAGGGAAGGAACTAACAGTGACCTCTAGGGGCCTGGCATCTGGGACTTGGGTCGAGGATGGTGGATACAGTCCAAGCCAGCATCATGGAATTCTATTTTGTTCTCTTCCTTTTTAAAATTTTAACCCAAGTGTTATGATCTTTGAGGGACAGGACGTGTTGTTTTCAAGGGAAGCAAAAAGATGCAGCTTTATGTTGCAAAATAGTTACAAAAATATCTCCAGTACTTCCTGATTAGATGCATCACAGATGAGATCTGCCTGCTTGCAAGATGAGGTTTAAGTTCAAAGAAGCAAGCACATAGCAAAAGTTTTTTGTTTTGTGTTGCTTTGTTTTGATGTATGTCCATGTGCGTATGCTCGAGTGTGCACACACACTCCATCCTCAGAACTGAGGATTCCAGACACTTTCTATTTCAGAAAACAATTTAGCCACAAGAAAGACTGAATCATATGGTTTCAAAGAATAATATACATTTGATTGCTTTAAATATCCAGCTGTCAGTCACAAGCCCATGGAAATCTTATGAACAGTACCGCTAAGTCAAAAAAGGCCCCATATTCAAAATTTAAATGAAAATAAGGCTTCCCTGTTGAAGAAGTGCCAGAAATAGCAGGAGTAAGAGTCTCTACAGTTAGCTGCTTTAGACTGGAGCCGCCAGGCTTCAAAGGGGACGGACGGTAGTAAGCTCTCCCTACAAGTCTTACATGGAGTAGAAATTAAGCTCTGCGGATGCAGTTACTTCTCTTTATGGTCCAAAGCACCAGCTGTGTGGGCTCAAGAGCCACTTGGAGCTCAGGAAGCGGGTTGCCGCTCCGTCCGCTGTCAGCTGTCACTCACACCACGTGCTGGAGGACTCGCTGAAGATGCCACGACCACGGTTCTCCTACTCCGTGCTTCAGCCGCTGGAAAAGGACTTCCGAAGCTGCAGCGGTTTTAGTTTGTGGAACACAAACATGATTTTATTATTCTCATTTTCTTCTACAGCAGAACTATTTTATTAGGGGGTCTAGAAAATAAAAGGGATCCAACAAAGAGCATAATGGCTTCCTTCTTTAAAAAAAAAAAACAACGAACAAAACCAACCCCCATGCGCTGTGCAGAATGTCATCATCAATGACCAAATCTATCCCCAGGAGAAGAACACAAGCATGTCCTTTTTAGGCATGTTCCGGAAAGGTTAGCATTTTTGTAGATTTTACTTCTCATCATTTTATTTTTTTTAAATTTCTTTCTGTCGCTTTTGTTTTTGATTTTCTCTCACTGGACGTGGCTTCAAACATGTCAGCTCCTCCTGAAGGGGAGAAGGCCAGGTTGTCACACCAAAGACACCGTGTGTGGCTCCGGGGCTGCGTTTTTGGAGGGTCGCTGACTGCCGTGCGCGCAGGGCAGCCAGGGCCGGGATTCATACCGCGTTCGGGTAAAGAAACGGGGTATCAGTCCTCCACTGCCAAAAGGAGAACACCATGCTGCTGTAGGTGGAAGACAGGCTTCCCCAGAGTTGGTGTAGAAGGGAAGCAAGGTGGACTGCACGGTGGTGGTTTCCATGCAGTAGTTCTCCAAGCTGTCATCGGTAGCACATTTTACCGTGTGCCGTTTCAATCTTCATCAATTTATGATCAATTTACCCAAATGAGGAATTTTGGGTTATCTAATTTCTTACGAGAAAATGGTGAGGAACCCTCCTTAGATATCTCAGGAGTGCTTCCGAGCCAAACGGCCACGGCGATCATTCAGGCTCCTGCTTTGCACCTGTCCCAAGGAAGCTGCAAGGTGGTGGGATTCGGAGGTTGACACAAGCAAGGAGAATAACAGGGCAAAATCAGCAATAGTGAAGGTTTGTCCTTAAAAAACAAGCACGAGTCAGTGTGTGCTGCAGAATCCCTGGGGTATGTTGTGTGTGTGTTTCTAAATCAAGATGAAGATCTAATGCAGCCGACCGACTCTAGCAGGAGCTTCTAAACTGCTCTAAAATGCTCTTCCTAAAAGATAAAAAATGTTAGGGCCTCCGAGTCAAACTAGTGCAAATCTGTACAAATCCCCATCACTACTTTGTTTATCAGAGGTAGCAGGCATTGGCTTATTCCAGGCTCACGAAACTCAATCTGTTTCCCTGATCCTTCTTATTAAATAAATGGTATGTTGCTTGCATCCACAATTGTGTGTGCTTTTTAAAAATAAAGTGCCAAGTCTCATACAGACTTACATACTATTACTTTACACATGGTCAATACCAAATAAGCTTAAAATAACAATTTTCTTTAAGAGACCAAATAAATATTTAAATGCCCCATGTCTTTTCAGGCAGCTGAAGATATCTGTTCTCTCTTCCCTTTGGGAGAAATCGGAGGAGTATAAGCTGGACTTGTCTGGAAGGGCACTGAATCCGGGATAAGACCATCTCAATTAAGGCCTGGCTTTCCCTGACGTAGAGCGTCTTCCGTGCACATCTCTACTGGCTCTTCCACAAAAAAATGAGTCCACTGGAACTCAAGTAACAATCTCACAGATGTGAGGAAGATGCAAATGTGTTTCCAAAATGGGTGTTCCTGCTGCAGGATGGTTTTACGTACAACATGAAAGATATGATTTCATTTTGGAATATTCACCATCTTAATTAGCTTAGAGATAACTCCGAGAATATTAGAAAGAATGAAGACCAAGGGAAAGCTTATCTCATTGTTTATATCAGCGTTACTTTCCCTAGAACTGAAAGAGAGAAAGTTTCTTTCTGAAACATTTGGAAACGAGAACAGTCTGTTTGTGCTACTTCCTGCCACAGGGACGATCCACAGGTATGGAAGGTGAGTTCAATAAACAGTTATTATACTGTTAAAGTTATGGATGGTGGGGAGAGTGGACAGAGGTAGGAACTGACTTATTATAGATCATTATCATTGGGAAAAGCCAGTTTGAACATTCAACTGTGTAAGAGTGAACAAAGACAAGAGCTTCAGGCTTGAGGGAATTGAGACTCAGGGAGGGCAGGGGGTTAGGTATGGAAAAGAAGTTGTTTCCATCTGCTCTATTTATTGAAAACTACTATGTGCCAGGCACTGACAGTTTTGGCTTCTACATTGGGGTCTCATCTTTCCTGCTTACTTTTTGTATTGTGGCATCTTCCATGAATAGCCACCACCGTAAATTCATAGTTGAAAACACAGGAGTCTGGTTATGTTTTCCTAATCTTGCTAAGGGAGCCTGTGGTGGGGAGTAGAAACACCAGAAGACGTGGATTACAGTTGGTTCTGCCAGTGACCATAAAATGTTAGACCAATTGCATCATCTCTCTGGACACTGATTTTTCTTATTTGTAAAGCAAAGGATTTGGAAGATATGGATGCGCAATTCCCAAACTTTGGAGTTTTTGCAAGGAATCTAGGAGTCTACATGAACCAAGCCTGTTGACTGTATTAATTAGACTTGCAGACATATGTAATTCCATTTTGCAAATGTGTTGAGAGGTGCTACGATTAAGAAAATGCATATTTACTTTAAGTCACGCATTTATTAAAATTATGTTATTTACCGAGTCAGTTGATGCTAAAAGCCTGGCCACCACATGCCAGCGTTCATGAATAAATTAAGAAGGGGGTCTTCCTATTAGAAAATGTTGGGAACCACTCTAAATGACAGAGATAATTTATTAATATTATTTCACTGATATCCTTGAAATTCCGTTGTGTAAAAGGAACATTCTCTTTTTAGGTAAGAGTTGAAAGTGTTTTTCCTTCACTAACACTTGTCATCCTCAGCATCCATGTTCTCAGTCAAGATGGCGGTCTTTCAGACACGCTCTAAGTGCCTTCGTGTGAAGGGCAGTGTAGAGTTTCTACCATGCTGACCGGCAGTTTTGTCTAATGATACACATTTGACAAGACTTGTTAAGGTGAAGTCTAAGAGCAAAATGGACCCCTCAGGGATCTGATTTTGGTTTAAAAAGCATTTTATAATTGAATACATTGAAAAGATTAAATGGTGGTGTAGTTATTGAAAAATAAGTAACTTGATCACATCACAATAGGACTTGGTGGCAAAACTGGAAGAATTCAAACCTCTGCCCTCAACATAAAGCAGTGCCTATTGCTAGAATGTACCATGTCTCAGCAGAACGTAATAAAAAAAATGCTGCAGTGGTTACCTCAAAGATGAAGTATTGGAAGACAGGTTTGTTTGGGAGGTAAGTGGCAACCATGTGACTAATGATGACTTCTGAGTAGACTTGTACCCATTTCCTAATTAGCCACATATACCCACCACAAATGGCTTTTGGGGGGGGGGCGTGTTATGAAGGCTCAAACCACACTCATGAAGTAAACTCTTTCAAACAAACTTTGGGTGTCTGGTATGGTCTGATGGCAGTTCAAGAAGCCACACATAGCATCTTCATCTGTGGGGGTTTTTTCTAGTGGGAAGAACAAATTGGTGGGTGGATTTCCTTCCCCTTTTATAATGTTTCAGCAACAGCTCCCAAGTGCTTTTCATTTAATGTTACCAGATCCCATTTCTTTTTCAGATCCAAGGCCAAATTGTGCAAGGAAGTAAAGACAGCTGTTACCAAACAATCCAAGAGCATCACAAAGCAAATTCCAACTATTGCCATTTTCTGGATCGCTACCTTAATTCATGCCAAGTCTGTCTATAACAGTACCCAGACATAAGAACTTTTCGCCCTGTTCATATCCAAAACTACACTAAGTGAAGGTGTTTTCCAATAAAAATAAATACCAAAATATCTAAGAATACCTCTCTTTTCATTTTTGTTTATAGTCACTCAACTTCTACAAAATAATGCTCAAAATACGAAGTTCTTTCCCTTCCTGTGCAAATGGTATGTTTGGGAGTATTAAACTTGTAAAGTCCTTTTCGAACTTGATTCTCAAAAACAGTCAGGTTGGTCATCTGAATAGAAACTGATTTTCCCCCTTCAGAAAGTATTAGGTAGTTTCATTTGAGTAAAACAGTGTTGAGTGGAATCTAATAGACACAATCATCTATTCTGAGAGCTTCTAGTCTAAAAGCTGTTTCAAACTTCAGGAAATTCATTTTTGGTTCATTCTTAGGGGCAAAAACAAGGAGAATAAATTTTCATTACTCTGCTTAAATAGGACACTGCCCCGTGTTAGAAGTTAGTGCCTTCATTGTGATGAGCACCGGGCGGTGTCTGGAAGTGCTGAATCATTACCTTGTTCACCTGGAACTAACATTACAGTGTATTTTAACTAACTAGAATTTAAATACAAACTTAAAAAAAAGGGCTGTGTACTTGGGAAAGACAATATCTTTAAAATGTAATATTCATATTCAATATCATACATAAATATGCTGAATATGTAGATTTAATAAATACTGACGTTGAAAAAAAAAAGACATCAGAATGGCAGCATCACCATATACATTATATTACCAAATAAAAAAGGAAGGTTGAATTTGTAAATGAAGGACTACTTGCAGGTTTCTAAATGAAGGCACATTTATTTTCTGCTATGCAATGCCTCAACAACTCTGTGGAGATCCTCTGTGCAGGAGCTTAGATTGGTACAAACTTATCTCCTGTTTGACTTACAGACACTTGTACCTTTCCAGGCAATTGATTATTATTGTTGCATATAAGATGAAAGGTAAGCATGTTTTCCTTTGCCTACAATTTGCCCCTCTAGGAAAGAAAGGATGCATATGCCTTTAATGCTACTGAAAAACATGCTACTAAATGACATTTCAGGGGTATTCCTCTCCATCAATTAAAATTTCAACCTCAGGAAAGCTGAATTTATAGCGATCATTTTAGAAAAGGCAATTCTGAATTTAGCTTCTAACTGCACAGAAGGAATTGAGTGATTACTAGGAAGTTATTTAGAAACATTTTTTTAATTAAAAAAAGTGTGAGGGTTCTAGAGAAGGACTTCACTTCTAGCACCAGCTGGCCTCATCTATAAATCATTATTGCACGAGATAATCAGTAGTAAAAGACCAAAAATAGTGTAAAAGTTTGTTAAAGAATTAGAAAATCTATTGGAGTTCTCTCACCACCAAAGGAACCACATCTGAGGAAAACAGTCTTACCTGAACACAAAAGGAAATATTCACATGCACTTCTGTACGACAGTAATTTTATGAAGATTTGAGGGAAAACTTCAAGTGGGGATAATTAATAATATGGATAGAAACTTCTACGTCAATGGAAAACCAAAATAGCATGTAAAATTAGAAGTTAACTTACTTTAAGGAAACATTTAATATTCTCCCCACATGATCCTTTTAGGAACCCCCATGCCCAAAGCCCAGCGGCTAGAGAAAAGGGGTGACTTCAGGTTCATATTTTCAGGACTCCAATGAACTATCACTACTCCAAATACCTGAATGTGTATTTGTTAGTTTTAATGCTTTAGTCTCTGCTTTCACAAGAGTATAGGACCTCTGAGTTACGAATTTCGCTTCGAAATGACCATGCCAACAAGTCCTAGAGCCGTAGTAACTAACATGGGTTAGTACTGACACAACGATAATCGGTTTAATAGAATAGAGAATCTAAAAACAGGGCAGTGGGCAAGGATGGCCTTTTTAATAACATGTTGCAGGTACACTGGCTATCCATATGGGGAAAAAAAATCTTGACTTCCTACTTCATACCATTCAAAAAAAAAATCAATTCTAGTAGACTAAAGAGCTAAATATGAAAGGCAGGACAATAAAGCTTCTGAAAGAAGCCAAAAATATCTTCACAACCTTGAGCAACAAATATTTCTTCAACAGGAAACAAAAAGTATGAACCATAAAGCAAGATTGGTAAAACGGACTGCACTGAAATGGAGCGTGTGTTCATCCAAAGCACTGGTAAGGGAGTAAAAGGTCACTGTAGACCGCGTGGAGATACACGCCACACATATATCTGATAAAAGGTCTCGTATCCAAAATATAACTACAAACCAAAAGAAAAAAGACAATCCCAACAGGAAAAAAGAAAAAGGCAAACTACTTGAACAGGGACTTCACAAAAGATGTGTGCAAACTGCCAATACAGAAAAGGTATTTGAGCTCATGATCATCGGGAAAATGCAAATTAAAGCTAAGGTCCATCAGAGGGACCAAAATTTAAAAAACACTGATGATACCAGGTGGGGCAAGGGTGTAGAGCAAACGCAACCCCCGCAGGCTGCTGCTAGTTCCTGTGGAAGGCAGTTTGATGCAATCTACTGAAAGCGAACATGAGCTTCCCCCATGACCCGGCAGCTTTATTCCTAGGTATATATGCAGCAGATATGCGGACGGATATTCACGGACAGATGTGTCCAAGAACGTCGGCAGCAGCACTAGGCATCATAACCAAATGCCCATCAACAGTAAAACGGATTACAAAATTGCCATCTCCCCACAGTATGTATCATACAGACAGAACAAACTTCAGCTTCAAGCAACAATGTGAATGAGTTTCAGTTACAGTGCTGAATGGTTTCGAAAGGCCAGAAGAGCATACAGAGTAGGATTTCATCTATATGAAGCAAAAACAAACAGAACACAAAAACAAAAAACAAAACCCAAAACAAAAAAGGGCAAAATAAATATATGGTACCAGAAAACGAGAGAAAGTTACTTCCGTGGGGACTTGTGACGGGGGTGGACAAAGGGGTTTTTGTTTTGGGTGCTAGGTACATGGATGTGTTCACTTTGTAAAAATTGATTGGTGTTTCTGGCATGTGTACATTTATTTGTGTATGTCATTAAAAAGTACATGTTTTTAAAGAAAATATGCCAGATCCACTAATTAGTGAGAGAAAGGAAGAAAGGAGAAAAGAGAAAAGGGAAGTTGGGGTGAGTATAAAATAAGTGAGCTCGACAGTAATCCTCAACACTCTAATCGCAAGAATTATATGAGGTGCCAGATGTCAACTGAACTTACTGTGGCAGTCGGTTCACAATATGCACCTATATGGAATCATGTTATCCATCTAGAACTAATACAATGTAGCATGTCCATTATATTTAAAAACTGGACAAAAGAACATTTTTTTAAGTGAAAATAAGGTGGCTGGTTGATCTGTTTCTGTCACTCAGTACTGCCAGGCCTTTGGGTGAATATGGAATTAAATTCTGTTCCCAGGGGTGCCTGAGTGGCTCAGTCATTAAGAACCTGCCTTCAGCTCAGGGCGTGATCCCGGCGTTCTGGGATCGAGCCCCACATCAGGCTCCTCCGCTGGGAGCCTGCTTCTTCCTCTCCCACTCCCCCTGCTTGTGTTCTCTCTCTCACTGGCTGTCTCTCTCTCTCTCAAATAAATAAATAAAATCTTTAAAAAAAATAAATTCTGTTCCCAGTTTCCTCCTTAAATGCTGAGAAGCTGACACTGTTTTCCTTGGTTACAAAGTTAGATTTTTGCTGGATTTTATGGAGCTGAGCAGAGGAGATCTGACCACCATGGCAGCAAAAAAGTTAATGAGGAAGAGATTGTGGTTTATGTTGTACTGTGATTAACTCCAGATTTTGAAAATGATCTTCGAACCAGAGAGAAGGAGGCAAACAATTCCAAGATTTGCAGGAAACCAACTCAAAAACAATTAATTTTCCACCGAGTGGCTATTGGAATAGAAGCTGATGAGACCAGAAAGCGAGTGCCAGCTTGTCAAGGCCGTGGTTTCCTGAGGTTTCGAGAACCAGAAGCTGAGAATGGCCAGCATGCAATGGAATCATTACAGGGAGATCCAAAGAAACAGCCCCTCCAAGGATGACATATTAACTTCTCAGCATTACAGCTTTAAGTGGACAATGAAAACTTACAGCTTTTCCCACCAGGAGGAAAGAAGAGCAAAATGACTGTCCTTCCTTCTCTTCCTTTTTACCCCCTGCACCTAATGGTTTGAGTGAATGTGAGTGCTGCACTCGTTAGCAGAAAACCAATACCCAGCTTAAAAAACAAAAGGCTCTTACTAGAATGCCTTCTTGTAAAAACCTAATAAACACGTTAGGAATTTACAAAATCCTTCCCCAGCTGTATATACCATTTTAAAGAGGTGCTTGTGGTTGGAGTAGGTTAGAACCTAAACATCTTACCTATTCTGTGAAAAACAGCATATAAAAGATGTTGTTGTCTATCATACTTAGACTAAGAATTTTGAACCATATTCTAATTACCATAATTATACTTAATTACAGGAATTTGACAGTTCTCACTCAGCATGCTAATTGAGATGGCATCATAAAACCATTTATCCTCCCAGATTTCAGCCAAATCCTCCCTCCTGAGAAGATGCCTCTGATTCTCAGAACTCTTGGCCCTGGGGTACGAGAAAAGTATTCAAACTCGAGCTGAAGGTTTGACATCCAAGTACTGGGTCCAAGTTATCATTCCAAGAATGGGGAGCCCAAAACCGTAACCAGTCTATTAGAGAGTCACTTCCCATGTTCTTTCTTGCCCCGTGGTATGTGGAAGTCAAAGTCAAGGGTAGCATGTCACCCACACTGTAAACTTAGTAACGACCATGGTCTGATATCTAGTACTCATTACCTGCTTATTTTTTTCAAGCACATCTCTCTAGGCCTACAAGTCGCTCCAGGGGCCGGGCAACGGAAGTGGTGGCCGAGAACAAGTTAGGGCCATGTGGCCAGGCCAGAGCACACGGGAATGTGGAGTGCAGCCCCTACTTTCATTCTCCATTGCAGCACAGTGACTGAAATTCAAAGATAAGGAAAGATTGGTTGCTCACCCATTATAATAGGGCAACGCCACAGCTGATCAGTAATGCTCGTCAGGCATGGGCGGGGGGGCAGCACTGGCAGGACTGGCCCACGCTGCGTGAGACGCTCTAGGCCAGTTCTGACGCCCGAGGGCTGCATCGGAATCACCTCCCATAGGACTCGTTAAGACACATGGCTGTGTAGCTACAAGGCAGCTCTGTATTTTCCTTGGTGGGTCTCAAACCTTAACATACTTAGTCACCTGGTGATTTTCTTGAAAGTGCCTATTTTCAAACTCTGTCCTGGAGATTCTTGATTCAGTTGGGAAGGGGTATTTGCATGGTTGTTTGGTTAAGTTTTAAAAACAAGCTTTTCTTGTGATTTTCGACCCCACTCTAATCTCATGATCAAAAGTCAGGGTTTAATATTCTGTCTCTGAGCTGAAAATCTCAAAATAATTGCTCACAGCAATTATATTTACCTTAAGTATTAGCTCTTGCTCCCTATGGGGGGAAAAAAAAGAGGCAGGGAGGGGCTGGGGTGACTGGGTGATGAGTATTAAGGAGGGCACGTGATGCAATGAGCACTGGGTTATATAAAACTGCTGAATCCCTGACCTCTGCCTCTGAAACTAATAATACACGATATGTTAAGTAATTGAATTTAAATTAAAAAAAAAAAGGAGGTATCACTACATGTATTGAAAACATGAGGAACTCTCGCTTCCAGTCTGTACCATTCGAGGACGCTCTCCCCCACTGGCGAGCTTGGTTTAGGAAATTCTGAGGATGCACATTTCATCTTGGTGCATAGGGAAGCTTTCTTGCTAAGGTTTGGAAAAACTTTTTCAAGTCAAGTCACAACCCACCTAGAATGAATTTCATGACCAAAAATTATAGAGTATTTCAATGACAAGACTAGAAGTGATGGATTATGTGCAAAAACACTGTCATTTCAAACTACTTTGTAGAGATATTTTTAAATCCTTGCAGAACACCTACCACAAAGTCTGAGATTAAATGTCTTCTCGATTGGAAATAAACTCTGGGAAATATACTGTTGCTAACTGCTATTGTTGCCAATCATTGTAGTGAATAATCTGCAGAGATGGTATTTGGGAAAACTGAACAAGCAGACCCGCAGAATATTGGTCCCCTCATCCTGGACTTAAATTTCCATTTGGGAAACAACCCAGCAACAATCAGGAGGGGACTGGATAAACGTACCCATATACCAGAAAACTGTGCCGCAGTAAAGAACAAAAAGCAAAAACAACAAAGTAAAGAACAAAGGCTATAGAGTATTAGCTTTTGTCTACTAAAGCAGGAGATAAGAATCTATATTTTTACTTTGTTTTGGAAGCATATGCAAAAAGCCGTGCAAAAGCAAGTAAAAACAACAGCTAATGGGGGGGGGGCACGGGAACTGAGCAGTTGGGGGAGTGACGGGATGGAGAATTTGCACTGAATTTCTGTTTATACTTACTTGCACACTGAACAGTGTAAATGTATTACATATACTTTTAAACGTTTTTAAAAAACATCTCTCAGTTCCAAATTTCTACTTACCTATTTCAGGAACTATCAATCTACCACTCTAGGTACAAGGTGCAGAAGACTGAGAGAAAGTAATGCTATCCTCTACCTGCACCAATAAACACAAAGGCTTCTGAGAATTTCTTTATGGGAGCGATTTTCTAAAGTACAAAAATTAAAAGAAAGTCCCCCCCAAAATACTTTCAATGAATGTTTCTGGTTTATAAAAGGTCAGCGAAATTCAATTACACAGAAAATATATAATGTTTGAATGGTAAAGCCTTTCAGTACGATATGACATTGACACACAACATGAGAACATAGCTTGAAATATAAAAATACAGTTGTGATCCAGGAAATGGCACCAAATTAGAACAGTTTTATTATTCAACATACCAATGTATATACATTATCCTCCCAAATAAGAAACAATTTGATTCCAAAGTTTAAAATGTAGTTTTCAAAACGAATCCTTATTGTAAATTTGGGGAAAAAAAAAAAAAGTCCTGCAAATTAGCATAAACAATTTTGATCCTTGACTAAAATATGCACCCTGTACCAATCACCTCTCTCATACAAAATGTATATTAAATAAAACCTTCAAAAAGGATCTTGGATATTTATTGCACGTCATACAGAATGCTTGCCATTATCTGAAAGGCTTTCAGCCCTTGACTGTATTAGCTGTTTAAAATATTTACTCAAATTTGGGTGAAAACAACACTCTGCACATATTAGCCTATGTAGGATCATATATGAGGTTTACCAGAAACAGGAAAATATAATCTTACTGGACTACTTCTGCCACTTTTTCTACAATAAGATTGACTCTGTTTTCTACTGTTAAAAGCAATGACAAGAGCTGAACAAATTAAAAGTCCTGTTGAAATGTCAGTTTTCTCTTTTCAAATAGAAACCACATGTAGAGGCATTTTACCAGTCATATATTTCTACTTCCTAGGACCAGCCCTTCTTGAAGTGTATTGGTTAATATCACACTAGGGGATGCGGAATAATGCTGTCCATCAGCAATAGTTCCTATTTGGGTTTCAACGTCTTCAACCTCTTTCAGCCCTAGTCAAGACAGCTCAGGCCAGCCAGAATGCCGTGGCTTGAAAAACAAAAGGGCTTCCTAGTCAGTTCTCATGCCACCCAGCGGAGTGCCTAGCAAAGAGGAGGCACTCAATAAATATTTAATGAATGAATGCAATTCTCTCTTGGGACCATTTTCTCTACTTAGGAAGAGTAATGATACATGAGTAATAGGCTGATTGTGGGTACACAGATCTAACATGACGGCTAAACAAAGAACACGTATGACATAGCACAGATGCTGTTAGCTTCTATAATCCTGTCCCAGGACAGACTGTGTATTTTAAGGGTTAAAACTATTCCAATAATAAAAATTGATTAGTCAAATATTTTTTTTTTTATTTTGCCAAGGGTCTCTAACAGTATTAGCCTTTGGCAATTCCCAAACATACGATGAACCCCAAACAAAACAAAACAAAATTGCACTATTAAGAGGAAACAAGTCCATGAAAGCAGAGAGGAGGGGCCAGTTAAGGAACAGCGACTTCCAGGAGACGGTTGTTTTTTCGTTTGCACGTTGGGACACTCCCATTTTTCTGGTTGCCCTGAATAAACTTCACACATACTTTATCTTGTCTGAACTGCACAAGGAACCTAGAAGAAGAGAATAGGACAAATTAAAGAAAAGTACACACATGACTGTGGATGATGACACTAACACAAGCTTTTGTTTCTTAATGGATATTGACCTCGATGAGTATTCCCACTTCCCATCAGCACTTCCTGCAGTCCCCACTCAGCCCCAAGGAAACTGAAGTTCATTAAACCCACCATTTTCCAGTAAGGTGAGAAGGGCTAAGAATTATTTCCATGTTCCAAATGGAAAGCCCAACATGTTATTTTCCCATTTTTCTCCATTTTTGCATAGCAAAAATATAAACTGGGGAATGGGTCCTATTAAATTATCAACAATTTCAGAAAATGAAATGAACAATTTCAGAAAATGAAATGAAAAATTTCAGGAAAGGGGTCTAAAGACCCTCCAGACTATGATTTCCAAACACTGGTTACTCACCTATTTCCTAAACAATACTTGTCATATCCATATACTATGCTGATAGTTATTTCTACCATAAATAAATATATTTTAAAATAGCTGTGACCTATGGAATAACAATAATAATAATAAAATCACAAGCTTAATCTGCCCCTCATATTTTTTAATTTCCACCAAATGGATATATATATATATATATAATAAAATTTACAAAATCTATCAGCATACACCCAAAGCCACCTCTTACCCTACCAGTAGTATGTGTGGTACACTGTGGGAAACCATATTCTAGTTGAAATCTTTCCTTTCACAGATCATCAGGGATCAAGTGCTTGTCCACAAGATTAGTTGTCACACCTTCCTACCACAAACATACTGCCTTCCTCCTGGGCTGGGTGCTGCGGGGGACACCCGGACATATCCAGTGAAGTCCCTGCTTGCAAGGATAGCATCCCTGCGGAGGCAGGAGAGTGGCATGGCTGGTCCAGAACCCAGACTCTCTAATCTCAAAGCCAGTGCTCTCTCTCCACCGTAAGAGTTAGTACAATGTTACCACATTTCCAGTATGCTTCTCAGGGAACCATTTTCTGCGTTGCTGGCATATAGCTAGCTGAGTCACTCTAACAGTGATGTGACAGATCACATGTTCACTGGCTCCACCACAAGTACACAAACATCAAAACAGCTCTGTTCTGTGCACATTAGTCTCAGTGTCAAGGTCTACGGAGCCTGTGCTCTGCAAACATTATCTACTGGACTGAAATGTGACACATAAGCTCCTGATTTATCAGTTGGTTTAACAGGATAGTACTTCTGAGCTTCTAAATGGGCTGTTTTCAAGTTGAAAGCACTGAAAAGAAAGAGCTATAGTTCCAAAATCATATCATCAATATATATACTTATATCTACATGCCTCAAAGAAAGAAAGCACCTTTCGAGTCTAATGCCAATACACACATTTAAAAAAATCAGGTATTTTGACATTTTAATTTTCAAATACTACTTTGGTATAATAAAAGTACAGGGAGTTCTTTTCCCCATAACTTCAGGATTGGCTGTCTTCATGTTCACGACTCACAAGTTCAATTCACTCCAGAAACAATAATAGAGAAGATGTACTGAGTATTTGCCATGCATTGCACTGATCCTAGTAAGCTACATATATTAATGCAACTTTGAAATAATCCTATGAGGCAAGTAATGTTATTCATCTCTATTTCATAGAAGAGAAAATTGAAGCATGGCCCACAGGAAGGACACAGTACTCAGAGAATCATGCTCCAGCAAACAATAATGTTGAATGCAAACTTTCACAGCACCAATACCAGTCAGAACTTCACAGTGAAAAGAATTTAGAGGATTTGATTTGAAATATTCACAAAAACAACTGTATACACTAAAATGATATATCTGTGGGTGTGTATGCATGTACATACACATACATGTATTTAAAATGTTTAATAGAACAAATTCACTTTGGTTTTTTCCAATACGTTCAGGACTTCATTTTTAGAAATCTTTTAGAAATATTCCACATTTTATTTAAGGTCATTCTTAAAATGCAATCTATTTATGGACCGAAAAGCTTGGGAGTTGAAGGACAGTGAATTACAAAGCAGGTTAAAACTGTCCTAAGGAGGGGCGCCTGGGTGGCTCAGTCGTTAAGCGTCTGCCTTCGGCTCAGGGTGTGATCCCAGAGTCCAGGATCCAGCCCCACATCGGGCTCTGCTGGGAGCCTGCTTCTTCATCTCCCACTCCCCTTGCTTGTGTTCCCTCTCTCGCTGGCTGTCTCTCTGCCGAATAAATAAATAAAATCTTTAAAAAAAAAAAATACTGCCCTAAGGAGTAAATAGGACTTTGACTCACCTCCTGGAAATCTACATCCAGTTTATCCAGAAAGACTATGGAGATTGGGTTTGTTAAAATAATTACTTCTACTTCTGAGAAGGACGCACTGAGGAAGGTTTCAGTCACTCAAATGAACACTGTTTATAATACTCATCTGTAGAGCTGGCAGTGAAATGGATTCAAGCCACTGAGGGTGAAAAAAAATACATCATGGGCATCCCTGCCCATGACTTTGTCAAATTTTGTTTAAATTTAAAATGGTCTCTCTCCAAGGAGGTGTATAATCCCTGCTTATGAGCTCTCGAGGTTATGAAACAGGTTCCCCGGCCCTTTCTCTGCCCCGTAGCTCCCTTGCTCGCTGGGCAGGGGCCCACCAGTGCTACCGGGGTTCCATCGGCTACTTTGTTTCTATGAAACCCACTAACAATTAGGAATTGGAGAAAGACAGGTGTTATGGACCAGTTTAAACGCTTTGTTTTCTTCACACGGCCACCCTGCCAACCTGCACGCACACAAGCATGTTTACTGCACATCCAGAACATCGTACCCCTCTTCTCTGCGACAAGGCAGGGTCTCTGCCACCCACGAGCGAACTCTCCCCTAATCACGTGCCTCACACACAAACCATGAGAACCACGGGAGGGGCTCTGTGGGTGATGATGTATGAGAGACACAGCTCGCGCGCTCCCGCCCAGCCCCTCCGGAGACTCGTGACCAACGCCAGGACGGCTCATCTGGGAAGCGCTGTAGTAATGAGGGATGATAAATTGCCACCAGCGGATACTTCCTCCATGGCAGGGGCAGTGTTCTCAGAATACCAGCTTGAGAAATGCTTAAAAGTAGCAATCCTTTGCGGCCTGGATGTTGACGTGATTTTCTCTGTCAAGACAGCCTCGTTAACGTGGGGAGCCAGCCAGGGGGCTGCTTCACCCATATACCAAGGAGCTCCTGCCTCTGGAACACAGAGAATCTTCCCAGGGCCGGTGGGAATCATTAGTTCCACCAAAACAGAAGCCCTGCATCCCAAGCTATAAAACATTTCCGCTAAAGGGAGTTTAAAGTTCTAACGGGCCCTAACAGGTTAAAATCTTAATTGACTGGAGCCCAACCAGCCATTATATATTTTTTTCCCCTACAGAGAAAAGACCCAATGACAAGAAACGTTATTTACTCCACATTGCGATTTACTCCACATTGCGATTTGCAATGTAGAGGATACATAAAGGTCAGCCTCCCACCAACCTCAATATCATTCTTAGTGTACAATGAGAACAGATGATGGACCTAAGGTTTTGTAAATCCCAAAACATTAAGGAGGATTAGTCTGGCTTATGGAGGGACAAGAATGGGTATGAATTTATTTCAGAAAGACTTTTAGAAAGAAGTGAAATAGAATAGGCTGGAAAAATCTTAATGAGAAAATAAAATCATTTCTTGAGCAATCCGGTTATGTAAATTCTTACTATACACGCAAAGAAGTATATATAAGCAGATAGTAAATATCTCCTGAAAAGTAAAGCAACCAATCAAGTATCAATCAGCATAGTAACTCAAATTCATTCAAAAGATCTCATATCGATAGAGTTAGTAAGAGGGGGGATGCTCCGAACTGCACGGCAGTGATCCGTCTCTATAATTAGAGCCCTACTGTGAAGTAAAAAAAAGCAAAATTTCAAATTTATACATAGCAGTCTTAGCACAATAGTCAAGATGCAAAGCTCGTTCTATAACTCTACTATCTATATGTGAAAAAAAGGCATCGCAAATATAACATATTCAAAACAGCACTCTTGACTTCACCCCACCCTGGCCACCCCCAAGCCACTCTTTCTTCAGTGTCATCTGTTGCAGTCAATGGTACCACCATTTGGGCTCAGGCCCCAAACCTAGCATCTAATCTGTTAATAAATCCTCTTGTTTTCCTCAAAATTACATTTGGAATCTGACTACTTCTCACTACCTCCCACTCACACCCTAGCCTAAGCCACATCATCCTAGACAGCTCAGAGAAGCTAACTTTTTTCTGCTTCCACTCTAGCCTCCCTAGAGTTATTTTCCATACTGCAGCCAAAGCAATCTTTGAAAATCACAAATCGGATCAAGTTACCCCCTTACTTAAAACCTGTAACGGCATTCCATCATCCACAGTAAAATCTCAACTCCTTACCTCAGCTCCCCAGCTCTACATGGCCAGGTCTCTGCCTGTCTCTCCAGAGTCTTTTCCTACCATTTCACTCTGCCACTTTTACTCCCGTCTCAGGGCCTTTGCACCTGCTGCCCCCTGCCTGGAAGGCACCTCCCAGGTTGTTGCCTGGCTTGCTCCCTTGATTCCAGTCTCAACTCAAATGTCACTGCATCAAACAAGGTTCCCTGACCTCCCTATCAAAAATAGCACCCTCTGGCCCTTACCCTGCTTTGTTTCCTTCCAGAAGCACCTGTCGTTAACTAAAGTCATATCACCCATTTCTTATTTATGCATATTTATCTCTTCCACCAGGATGTCAGGGACATGAAGGCAAGGACTTGACCAGCACCTTTCACTGCCCATCCACCATCTAGAACAAATATCAGACAGACACTCGCTACTTAAAGGTAGCCGTTGTATAACCGGATGAGACTGGGGTGCTCGACGAAAGCAATAAAGCCAGAAGTGAAATGGCACATTCAAACGATCATGCACATACTCATCAGAAATTTCGATATTGAGCTTCTGTTTGGTTTGGCTGAGAGTCGTCCGATACAGCTTGGTGGCCATTTCAATCAGGTGATCGCTGCTGAAGAGAAAGTCTCCTTTACTAGCTGCTTCGGAGCCCTGCAAAGACAAAGCAAGAGGCAGACTCTCATAATTAAAGACAGTGCAGGAGGTAAATGTTTACAGGCTTGGCTGAATGTATGTCTACAGTCTCTTGAAAACATCAGCTACTGAAGTCCACTCTTCCAAATACACAATAACAACAAAAGCGGCATTTCTTCCAACTTGCTCAGAGCACTTCTAGTCAGGTCACCAAACCTGTGCTCCCCAAAAGTTGGTAGATGGACCCGAGGCACCATCAGCATCCCCTGGGAGCTTGTTAGAAAGCAGAGCCTCAGGCCCTGCCACAGGCCCGCTGCACAGGAACCGCAACAGGGTCCCCGAGTGATTTGTTTGCACATTCAGGCTTGAGAAGCTCTGACCCAACCTGTGACTCATTCTGAAACAGCGATTGAAAAAAAGTTCCTATGATTTGGTTAGAGAAAAAAAAGAACAACAACAACACTCCCAACAAATATCCTAGGCAGGGGCTCTTCACCTAAGCTATACGGGGAGCTGGCAGAGAGTAGGATGGCTGTGCCCATTCCAAGAAACTCTGACTTGGTGGGACTGGGGGTGGGGGTACGGCCTGAGCATTAGCATTATAAAGTGTAATCAAGGTTCAGAATCATTGTCTTAGGACCAGATATGCTCCTTTTAAGTTAAGATCCACAGGAGGGAAAACAGGCTGAACTGAGCATATGGGATTTTCCTAAGTGTAGAAGCAGCAAGACAGGTGTGTCACCAACTAGATGTATGTCCCTAAACAGGATTAATATTTGCTGACATCTGCTTATTCAGGGACTATTTATTATATGATAGGCACTATACATAGTGTCTCATTAATCCTTATAACAACATCATGAAGCAGTACTGTTATTCTCTCCATTTTAAAGAGGAGAAAAATTAGGTAGGCACATGGAAGTTAAATGACTTGGCCAAGGTCCCTGTAACCTTAGTGAGACCAATTCCAGAGCCTACATTCTTAGCTATGCCATTCAAATCAGGAGGTCCTAGGTTAAGCTGAAAAAGCACAAAACGCTAAAAAATCTGTAGGTCAAAATTATTAGGCAGTTGTTTTATTGTGGCTACATTCTTTAATAAAAAACTCACAAAGATGAACAAAGGGACATTTACTAAGTTGGTATATAGAATAAACAACAGGAGGAAGCATAAAACATCCTTGGATTTCCATGCTTTTTCTCAAAATAATGCACATCACAGTGAGTGCAAACCAAAGCTGCTCAGTGAAATCAGAACGCCATGCACAAGTTAATAAATGTGATTAGTCAACGCAACTTCAGTTAATCAATTTCAATTACTGAAAAACCAAGCCTGAGATTTTGCATGGGAGTGAATATATCCAAAATCTGCAAATCAATAAAAAGTTTATACATTATAAACTTCAAGTAATAACATCCTTCAGATGTGGAAAATTTTAAGTCAGTGGCTCAGAAATTGGGCAAATGCAGAAATCTTTAGATCAAATCAATAGTTGAACCTTTACCTCTTTGAGGTGGACGGCAAAGAAGCCATCGTTTTGTGAGCTCATCGATACTTTTGTCACGTCCACCAAGGGAACCTCTGACTTGATCTGCCCCGACTTTTGATCAGCAAGAAGGAGATTGTTGTTTGTTAAGAGGAAAATCCGGGATGTGCTCTAAAACAAAACAAAACAAATAGGATGTAAAACCAATGATTAAAAATACCCCAAGTGGTCCATGAGTTTAAAGCATTCCTTATATGCAGAAATGCCCATTTGATCCCGTATCTTTCAGCATGCACACCTAGGTAAACTGAGAACACACTAAAAACATAGACAACAGGTCTTTAGTCATGTAAGTTTCAGAGAACAAGCAAAATTCCACCTAAACTTAAAGGTAAGGGGAAACAGCTCCCTTTACAGGAACTCGGCTGAGAATATGAAAGGTAAATCAGAATAATCAGAAAACGAAAGATGACTGTCCCAACTGATAAACACTTCCCACAGGTCTCCAGGGTTTGCATTTTTACCTTCCCATTGGCCCGGTTAATTTTGTTCACAACTTCAGCAATGATAATCTTTTCTTCAATGGCATCCTTGAGTTTCTTATACTTGGGATTCTTGTTGATTTCCAGGTAAGCTCCTTGGAATGGCTGCCCAACGCTAGAGAAGAATTCCCTTACATTAGAAACAGTTCCCGATGGAGACATTACTGGAGAAAGGCAACATGTCAGCCAATTCTGAAGCACATAACTTCATCAAAGTAAATTTTATCCATTTTATACATGTCCTAAATATAAGTTGGAAATGAAACCTGAAACCTATTTCAAATATACTTTTGATGGGATCATGGCATTTTGTACGTAGGACTTTGATAAAAATCTTATCGTATGGAACAATCAAGATAGAAGTGAGTTCCAAGAAAAAGAGTCAAGACACGTGCATGGTCTCATGTGAAGGGAAAGGCAATTCCTTTTAATTTGTTAATATAAAGTTAACAGCTGCCCACAAAGGACTTTTAGTGTCTTTCAACAATATGTGGCAATGGAAAAAAGGGCACAGATCATTACCGTCACCTGCTTCAAAGAAAAACTTCATTTTCTTGCAGAGAATAAGAAAATCCAGAGGCCGTCTGGGGGAGCACAGATCCAGAGCAAGCCCTTTAGAAGAGAACTACAGAGCACTTAATACTACCATGTAACTCTGGCTCTGTTTAGGCCAAGGATGAAAGAAGAATCAGGCCTCTCCTCCGAGGATATGCCCCTAAGTGGACAAGGTAAACATTCAGAACCAGAGTGGTTTTCTTTCAAACAAACTCCATCTTGCAAAGTGGCACAATCACGCACTAAGATGTCCATTTCCCTAAAGGTTTGTGGGGTGACACTTTCAGGGAAGCCTCTCCCAAGACACCAAAAACCCCCCCACAAAAAACAAGAACAAAAAAAATGAAAAAACCACCCAAAAAAACAACTATGACTTCTTTTTGAGCTATAACATTCTGGCAATTTGCAAATACAACTTTATTTTTTATTTTTTTTTATTTTATTTTTTTTTAAAGATTTTTTATTTATTTATGCGACAGAGACCGAGATAGAGACAGCCAGCGAGAGAGGGAACACAAGCAGGGGGAGTGGGAGAGGAAGAAGCAGGCTCCTAGCAGAGGAGCCTGATGTGGAGCTCGATCCCAACGCCAGGATCATGCCCTGAGCCGAGGGCAGACGCTTAACCGCCGTGCCACCCAGGCGCCCCTATTTTTTATTTTTATTTTATTTTATTTGACAGAGAGAGAGAGAACACAAGCAGGGAGAGTGGGAGAGGAAGAAGCAGGCTCCCAGTGGAAGAGCCTGATGTAGGGCTCGATCCTATAACGCCAGGATCAAGCCCTGAGCCGAAGGCAGACGCTTAACAGACTGAGCCACCCAGGCGCCCCTCCAAATACAACTTTAAATGCTTGTGTTGTGGGTGGAGGATCAGGAAGAAAATCCACATACGTGGTCAGTGTCTCACGGCTCCCAGCATGTAAAAGGCTGACACCCATGAGGGCTGGGGCTCACGCTACGGTGGGAGGTAAATTATTCCACCCCCAACTGCTGCAGGCTGCACGGGCCACCATCCCTGAAAATGGATACAACTACCCCAAAAGGACTTGGCGTGGAGTTAATATTTTTTCTTGTTGTTCATATTTAAACATGTTTTTAATAATAAAAAGTGCTAAGAGCCTTTGAATTTGTTTCTTCACAAATGTATTTTTCTCTTTCCAGTTTCTGAAGAGTCATCCACAGGGAATATTAATTAAGACAATTACTCTACAATTTAAAAATCTATCAAGAAAGAGTTAAATGAATGACTTGCTGGAGAGAGTATATAGGCCCTTTTCGCGTGTGAATGTGCTTCATACAGCAGGCACTTTGGACAACTTTGGATTTCAATGCTCTGTTCGACTTAAGGGAGTTTAGACCATCAAAAGCCGCCAAATCAGCTGATCCAGCAAGCGGTGTCATTTAAAATATTTAAACCACATGAGCCTGGCAACAAAGTTTATTTCAACTTTCCAAAGGAAGAGCTTTTAATAGTGTGTAAAGACACGGGAATATAAGCACAGCATATGTAATACATGTGAATATACTTAGCATATAATGCTTTCTCATTTCTAGGTCGTCCTTTGGGAGAAGCTAAAAGTTCTTACAGATTTGGCTTGAAATCGTTCAATCTTAACTTTTTTCAGAAACATCGATGAAAAAGGGATATACGAAATTCTGGGGGAGAAATGATGAACTTGGGAGATGTAAGGACACTCAGGTAAGCAGTCTTTACCAATGATTTCACTTGGCAAACTTAACAACTGGTGTTCCTTCTTTTATGGAGCACTTGGTGTCTACAATAAGGGAATGGATCTGGCTGCACAGGCCACTCACTAGCAGCGTGCCCAAGGACTTAGCAGAGCAAAGTTATCAGAGACCAGGGCTTCCGGCAATACTCAGAAAGTGATGGTTCACTCTTCATTATGATGCAAATGAGCCCGACCCAGCTGTTCAAGTAAGACTGGAATGGGGAGGACAAGAGATTGCCAACAGAAATTGACTGGGTTGGTCTGTGAAAACGATGGAAAACTAACAGGAATTTACAATGTAGATTATTCTTAATAGACTACACAATTTCTATTTTAAAGGACAACTTCTAATTATTTAGTGAAGTGTTCAGGCTAATGCCAATGAAGTAAAACCAACAAATGTAATCTCATTTCATTAAAGTATACTATGAAAGCCATTGCCCAAATGTGCTTATGTGTATTCATATCCAGCTGATCATAAAATAGTTCATAAAATTAAAAACCCCTCATGGATTACTAAAATCAAATGCCACTAGACCTACAAATATATTTGAGAAACTTTTAAAACACTTTATGGGTAAAGCAAAGCCATAATACCTAGATGGGTATAAAGCCTTCTTGTCTTTGAAGAGTTCACTGGCTTCTAATTTTTCTTCGTAAATAAGTTTCTGCTGATCTGTGAATTGGTCCCTGTATTTTTTACACTGTGAGAAATGAAAAGGGGGGGGGAAGATAATCACTTATATAAATAAATCTTACTCAAATATGCTAAGTCAATTTAACAGCATCAAGAATAAGACTAAATGCGTACAAAACACCCATTTAGAAAACCAAAAGCATTTTTCCTTTCTGGGTTTTAAAAGGCTGGTCCTGGACAATGTCATAAAAACTACTGTTTGTATTGTGGAACTTGGGATGCTTCTTCAAAACACAGAAGGGCCTTGCTGGCTGGGCCCTGCGGGGAGTACTGACCCTCCCACGATGATGTCAGCCTTCCCCCCCACCCCCCAATCCTTTAATCCTTAGGCTGTCACACTCTTTCACAAAGACTCACAGTAAGAACAACACTGTACATCACAATTCACTGCACACATTTACACACACACATACAGACAACGGACACAAAAGCTTCACGAGACAATACTTTCAACATGTCCTGTACCCCATTATTTTTGATTCTACCGTATTTCATTTTAAAACCTTGGTCAGTAACCTACTAAACTGATTTCATGACTCACAAATATGCTGCAACAATTGGTTAGAAAAATACTTCTCCGAATCCCCCATTACCATCTTACAATGTGGCCGGGACCTAAGGAATCTCCCCTTCACCTGGATTCTGAGATGGCACTGGAGGCAGAAAGGGGGTGGCTGGAGGGACAGGGCCAGGTTTTTTAGATGAACTCAAAGAAATTCAGTTACAAGTGTAGCTGAGAACCACAGACATAACTGTATAAAGGAATGTCAGCATTGCTGCCCACCCTTTCAGGAATAAACACATCCTTCTCATTCTCTACCCCCCACGTGAGGGAGGTATGGGCAAGATTCAGGGACCAGGAGCCAGCGGGGAGCTGAGGCAGAGCAGACCCCTGGCATTAGAGGCTCCCCATCATTATTCCTGAAAACAGTTCTACTGTCAGACTCAAAGAGAGATGAGTACTGAGACGTGGGGAATCTCCCCAAAGTGACTCACTAAGTGAGGGGATGGAAGTGAGAATCTAGTTCCACATGTTGAGCGGGTACCAATATTACACTAATCCGTGATAATGTCACTCTGCATATGCAATTATGGTAAGGGACAAGCCTACAGTGCCCAGCAGGAAGAGCTTCCTGGAAGACATGCCCATCAATCATCCACTTACTAACTAGGAGCCCTTCAATCAATGATTATATTATATCTGATATTTGTATATATTTAACATTCAATACACCAACTGACCGAATTATTAAAATAAAGTCAATATCTATACAAGTATTCTGTGTATTCACGCTGGGCAACACCTAAATAAAACGTGATGTTTTCATAAACTGAAGAAGCTAAACTTATATAAGGCACTATCAAATAGATTTTCAGCTTCTCTTTAATTCAGGTAGAGGGAAACTTGAATCTCTTTAAAGTCTTGCGAGGCACTCCGAAGCCTTCTTTTCCATCAAAATGCAGGCATTGTCACGTATGTCTAAGCGGTATTCAGTAGATCTCAGAAAGCAAACTCCTACAGTCTGCAGGATTTCACTACCTTGTGTGAAGATGTTCAAACTTTAGTATTTCTATCTCAGGCAGTATTCCTTCAGATAAAGATGAAATAAGGAAACAAAGCAAAACAAAACAAAAACCTGAACTACTTTAAAGCAACTGGAATGTGGAGTGGAGCCACGCATTCTCCTTTCCAGCCAAGGATGAGAGGAGACAGCCACGGGAACACCTGGCTGCTCTAGAAATTCTCACAGAAGCGAAGAAGTACAGTGCCTGGTTCAAAAACACCAAAATCCTCAGGTACAGCTCCTCGAGGCTAAAGGACGAATGTGGTTAAAATCTGCTTTTACATAACACTTCTCAAACACTCAACATACATGATAAGGAGTCTCTGAAAAAAAAAAACCTCGCAAGGCATTGTTTACCCTCCACAAGTGGAAAATCCTTTTTAGCTCCTTGTGAGTAGAATCCAAGAATAGGTAAGGTCTTGGTGGCCAGTTCTTGTCTATTGGAGATAAGGAAGGCATCTTATTTTTCATTTCCAAGAAGTATTTTTGCACCTATGTTGGGTTTGACCAAGAAAATGCTAGATGAGTAAAATATGCCACAAAAGACACTGCTTTACATAAACCAGGATCAAACAGACCACTCTTTAGTGGAATTTAGCAAGTTTTAGTCGATAAAATGTTGTAACTCCTCTTTTTTATCTGTCTTGATTGGGAAAACCAAAGCTTCCCTAAATGGTTAGGAGAAAAGAAGAATGCTAACACTAATACTAATTTTAATATTAACGTGAATACTTACCCTGGTTAACACTAGAAATCTCTGTTAAGAGGTAGCTAGCAGGAAATGTGGCTATTGATATTTAAATCTTAAGTAATTAAAAAAATAAAAAATCCAGTTCAGCAGTCATATTATTACATTTCAAGTTAGCCACATGGGGCTAGAGTCTCCTCTATGGTATCATGAGGATAAGAACATTTTCTTCATGGCAGAAAGTTCTATTGGGCAGCACCGCTCTAGAGTACTTGAGATGGGCCAGGTACTGTGAGAGCTTTCTACTGTCGCTCCATTTTACAGGGGACAAAATGAGGCTCACAGAAGTAATCTGCTCTTGTCATAAATCTGTATGTGGCAGAGCCAGCTGGCTCCAGAGTTTGCAATCTCCACCACTACGTATACTTGTCTGGAAGATGGAGGGGAATGTTAGACTCCACCCTGGTTGAGTGGCACAGCCTGGCTCTCCTTCACCCCCCCTCCCACTTGCCTTGTTCGCCACCCTTGCCCTGTGGCAGCTCATGGCGGCTCAGCAGGACAAGATGTTGGCATTTCCCTCAAATCCCTATGTTGAAATTCTTGCCCTTAATGGGACAGAATGAGGAATCGGGGCCTTGGGGAGGAAATTAGGTTATAAGGTCACAAGGGGTAATACTCCCAGGATTAGTGGTCTTTTCAAGAAGACCCAGGGAAGCGCTTGCTTCTCTCTGTCTTCTCCTGTGAGGAAACCAGATAAAGGCCCTCACCAGAACCAGACCACGTTGGCACTCTACCTTGGGCTGCCCAGTCTCCAGAACTGTGAGAAATGAACATTTATTGTTTAAGACACACAGTCTGTGGTATTTTCATTATAGTCCTGAACTAAGACACCTGCCTTGCTTGGGTTCACCTTCCCCAGACTACGTTCTCTCTGTCAAAGAAGAACATTAAAATAAAATGGAAGAGGGGCAGGGAGAAGCAGGCTCCCCGCTGAGCGGGAGCCCGATGCGGCACTCGATCCCATGACCCTGAGATCACGACCTGAGCAGAAGTCAGATGCTTAACCAACTGAGCCACCCAGGAGCCACAGAACATTTAATTAATTATTTTATTAATCATATGTGGGCCACTAATAACTTCCTGACACAATTCCACCTGAATTTGGGGGGAAATGATAAAAAAGTCATAATCTCTTAGTGTCACAGCTAGGATTTGTTACCAACAAGTCACTTATTATTGAAGTGATGCTATTAACTAATTAATCCAATAATGCTAATCAGCTATATAGAAAGTGTAAACTTACAATTCTCTGAAGTGTAAATTCATATATTTTCTTTCCAGCATTGGCTCTGAAGAATTTCCTGTACTCCCTACGCACCTTTAAAAAGAAGCAGCAGAATACAGAGGTTAACGTGCAGTCTGCAGATGCCCACACAGTTGGTGCCCCTCTACTAGAGATGAACACAGGTGGGACGAGTAAAATCTCTACGGGATTTTTCTGGATATGGTAAAATAACTGAAGCACATTGAGACAATGGGTTTTAAATCAGAGAAAACGAAATTAAGAGATGCAAAGTGATAATACCAGAGGGTTCTGATGTTTTAAATCCTCTTAACTAGTGTTTAAAGAGCCTGATGATTTGACAAGAAACGCTCTACAGACGTAGCTGCAAACTCATCACAAATCAAAATACATGTCAGAAAAAAAATTATCTAAGGTCATTTTCACTGCAGATTCTTCTTTAAAAGGTAAAAAAATGCCTGAAGAACTCTACTGCAGTTTCCAAAGGCCTTGCATCAGAAGATAGGACTTTGGGATTGCACACTGAGAACTAAATGTGCTTAAAAATAAGAATTTAAAAAGCAGCTTGTGAACTCTCATTATCTTCCATTTAATTGCATTAATTTTTCTCTAATCTCTGCTCCTGTCAGTTTCTACTAAGTACTATCACAGCACTTAGGACATCCTATTAGTTTTAGTTTCCTATTTGCTCCTTGCTACACTGTCATATTTACTTTGCATACTAATGTCTAACAAATAAATAACTAGCTGAGGTGTTTACCGAATGAATGAATAATATGGTTAAGTCTTGAAACTGGGGGAAAAATACTTAAAATATTTATCATCCAGCTGTACATGAGAACATTAGATTTTAGCAAAACAGCCTATTTGAATAATTCAGACATTATGTACCTTTGTCTTTTGTCTTTAGTTTTCTGGGTTTAAATGTACCTATTCAAAATATTTCTACATTAGGGGTTATAAGCTAGCCACCTACTAACCAAATTCAGTCTGTAGAAAAATGTTTTATATGCCTATTTTTAAATTAAGAACTTCACATAGGAATTCAGACTGCACATTTCTCTTAAAATTTTCTAAGATCTAGCAACAGCAAGCCCCATTTCTACACAACAAGGACTGCATGGACCACAGGAGCTGTTTTGCCTTTACGAGACAGGCATGCTCCGAACTGCTTGAAGCCCCGTCATTCCTCATCCACCTGGCCTCCCTGGTCCTGTGCGGCAGGTGAGCACCAGACCCATTCTCTACACCTGTGGACTATTAAGGTTCAAAACTTTTCCCATCCATTATACAGGCAGTTTTTCCTTTTGTTCCTACTCTAGGTTACTGATTACCGTTTTGCTTTTTTTTTTTTTTAGCCAAGGAGTTGCTAGATTCAGAACCATTTCAAGTCTCAAACTAATAAAGTTAGAAGGGACAAGGAGAAGAAAAATGAAAGCTGTTAATTGGCTCCTGGAATTTTAATAGCGTAGGAAAGCAGAGAAGGTAAAGTGAGGTTTCATGTAAACACATGCATAGAAATAAAGTGGAAGTCCTACTATGTTTAGTTGAATGTCACTGTAAATGAGTTCACTGCAACATGCTTTTTGAAATTCACAGGAATATTTCTCCTGAAATATTCTCCGGAATCACAGCTATATACAGAAAAGGCCTGGTGACAACGTGCTGGCATAAGGAATGGTTCCCCTCGTGGGCTCTGGCAGTCCTGAAAGGATCCGCTGAACTTTGTAATCAATTCCCCAAGAACTTAATCACTTAAAAGGACAAAACTACTGGTCTTATCAACATCATTCTTAAAAAAAAAAAGCACAAAATGATTACATTCTTGGACTTCAAAGAAGTCTGACCTTATTTCATAACAACAATAATGGTAACATGTTAAAATACTTCTGTTTTATTGGAAACTGGGGGAAAAAAAGAGTTGTATCTAGAGGAAGCCCAGTTACCTCCAACTAAAACCTACAATTCACCTACAAACTGAATTTGATTTATAGGTTGCTAGTATAAGCCCCTAATATGAAAGTATTTCTGAAACCATATGCAGTTAGTTAAACCCAGAAATCTAAAGATAAATGTAATGTTGCTGGTAGAAATCATTACACAGAATAAAAATCCTGACTCAATGTTTTGTTCCTCCTTTTTATGAAAATCAGAATGCAAATTAGAACAAGCAAATAAAATAAAAAATAAAATCCTTTAAAAAAAAAGTAGTTATAGAATTTGTTTAGAATTCTTGAAATAGAACATCTTAAATTCCTATTTAAGGTACTTCTTAATTACTTCAAAAATTACTTGATGTATATTCAGTATAATCAAAAAGGTTAATTTACTAAGAGTTTATAGACTAAACTTTTAGGGAAAAATGCAGATTATTCAAAAGCAGAACATACAGACACTGCTAATGCTGTTTGGATCCAGAGCCAATGGTTTCCTGGATTGTATTTAAATATTTAGGAGAAGATGAACTGTTATAAAATAACAGCAAAAATAATAAAGAGGAATAGTGTCAAAAAGGGGCCTGACTATCCCCAAAAGATAATATGGATGGCACCCTATGGTCATCAGTTATTGACTATTAGGAAGACACAATCTTTATACTGCCTAAACGTTGTTCTCAAGGTTTTCTGGGGCTCAGTCATATTTACTTACATGCATCCTTACCTAAAGGAGGAAGCACCACTTTGAAATAAACCCTGTCCTGAATTAAAAGGCATTTGAATTAAAGTTCTCTCTTTAACCGGAATGATCCCCTGCTGGTCTTATTTGTCCGAATCTGTACTTTTATGCAAAATCCTTTGGGTTCTATGCTGAACAGTGAGAACAGCAGTCACTTTGCAGAAAGCTCTGCCCAGGAGCCATCACTGGAGCAGAACAGGTGGACAGAGGGAAACAAAAAGCTGATATCCCCCAGCTGGCCACTGCAGACCTGGGGTCAGCTTTTAGCTCAACTACTGTAACTCTGTCCCGTGAACTAAAAACAAAAAACAAAACACGAGCTTCATCCTCATAAAGAGAACATAAAATAGAACTTGGATAACAAAGCGTCTTATCAGATAAAATATGCTAGAGTGCTATGACTTTAAACTGGTTGTTTAAAGAAATATACCACAATAAAATCAGCAAATATTAGTGCACAGGTTTGTTTTCAAAAAGAAATGCAATTAGGCAAGATGACATTGTAAAAGACTGTGCAGACCATAAGCAAGCATCATCAATTGTTTTCTCAGGGTTAGTAAGTGCTAGGCTTCCTTGAGGTCACCGTGGACAGAAAGAAGGGGTGGGGAAGTACCTTCAGTCCAAGCCAGTAAGCCCAAATGACAGCAACTGCATGCTTACGCCTAGCCTCCTCCTTCAAGCGTTTCAATTCCCTTCGAGCCTAGAATGTTTTAGATAGTAAATAAAAGAGATAGCCCAATGCAGACAGCACAAATGACCAGAAAAGACACCCCACCACACAGAAGAGCCACTTTATGAATAAGGATTTCAGAATGATAGAGGAATCGGGCATAATCATTTAAACGCAAAGAATCAGCATAAGGCCGGTGCAGTCCCTTGTCTTTTTAGTGCACTGAGCCTCTGTTCCAGAGGAAGGCGATCTGCGAGGTACCTAAGGTTAGCACGCCTCTGCCCCCCACTTGCATTTTTTTTCCCTTCCTCCTTCCCTGTCCTCTCTCCCTCTCCCACTTCCCTCTCTCTCTCCCTTATCCAAGCCTTCAAACAGTGAGTGGAAGCTAATGCCTTCAGCAGCTTTCCTTCCATTGCCAGAACACGGGGCTAAAGAGGCTATGAGTTTCTATGTTCATTCATTCAGATGTATAAAAAGACAGCTCTTGTGAACAATCGTTTGGAAAATGGAAGGAAGATGGGTTGTTTCTCTGAAGTTCAAACAAAAGAATGAAACTCAAAATCCTTCCCCATCAGAAAATCAGAAGTAGCCCATATCGGAATTCAGTGTGAGCTCAAGGCCCCAAACAGTGAAATACACTGACGATAAAAAGTAAAATGACTTCTAGGTTTCAAAATCAATCTTAGGGAAGAGGCAAACTGAGGCATGTTACCATGAAAGATGAAACAGGCAGTGATGTTTCATTACACAGTAGTACTGACCGGGAAATGAGCTCACTCAGAGGGGAAAACCCAGGGATAAGTGTCGAAGCATCCCTCTGCCTCTGCTAGGACACTTCCCTCCACTTACTAAAGGAACTAGTCTGTTCTGCACAGATTTTTCAAGGGAAAATACAAATGAACAACTCTGGTGAGTGCTTTTGGCAAATGAGAATCCTTATACAGGCAAATGTTGACTTTTCTCATTTTTCTCACAAGATGGGCTTCTAATGCTGACAAGGTAAATTTAAAAACATAGGACTCCATTGATATTTATGTTTCTAACTAGAATACACATTTTTAGCAGAGATGACCTTTGATTTTCGAAGTAACAAAAACATCTAAAAGTCTCGTCCCTTGGGGTATGTGAAATGTTCACAGAGCCCACGACTCTGCCTGGGGATTAGCGAGAGTATTTCAGGAGGCCTTTGTTTCTGAACACAAACAGCTGATGCTGAAATTCCTGGGATTCTTCAGTGGCAATTATAGCTAGCTTTGCATGAACACAGCTTTCTGTTAAATCACAAATGATCATTCTTTCCACATATAATATTTTGCTTATAATAATCAATGGCTGCCACAGGGAGCCTAAAACAATTTCATTCATGGATTAATATGTTTTAAGGCATGCGTTAAAGGGGGTCCTATTATCATCAGATTGCAGAAGACCAATCGAAGCCCAAACCTTAACATTCCCAGCATGCCCCTCCCCACCACCCCACCAAACAAAAACACCTCAAGAAAACTGTCAGTATATTTTGGGGGGGTTGGAGGGAGGGAAGGGGGAAGGAAAAAAAAACTAAACATGCACATTACTTGAGAGATTTTTTTTTTTAAAAGAGCAACTATACTAGTGCCTCATTAATAAGCCATTAGTCTCTTTGGCCTACACATGCTTAGGGATCCTGATGGGATCCCTGATGGGCACTACTGACGCTATCACATCCAGGTTTACTACATCCAGCCGCGAGGACATGCACCAGCGTGAGCCGCTGTTAGCTGGAGTCATTCGGCCCCTGACAGGCTAAAGACCCGAACTGATTATGGCGGATTCCGGGGCGGAGGAACGGGATGTGCAAACCAAGTACCTTCGATCCAAGCCAGTAAGCCCAAATAACTGCAATAGCATGTTTATTCCTAGCCTCCTCCTTCAGCCGGCTCAGTTCCCTTCGCGCCTGTGATGCATTTGAAAAGGAGTTACAGAAAAGTTTAAGGCAAGAAAGGTTACTGCTGGTTCCCAAAGGGGAAAGAAGAAGAAAGACACCAGTCACCATCACAGTTAACGCAGAAGCGTGTGCCGCCACCCCACACCAACATGTCGGAGGGACAGAGAGGTCAATGCGTGCTCAGTAGCTTAAGCCAGTGAAACACTTTCGGCCCCGAAGGAGGGGGTCCGTGGCCCACACGGCACTCCCGACCTGCTGCCTTCCTGGGGGGCAGTCTCCGGCCTACCTGGGTACCATGCCAATAGGCCGCGATGGTGGTGACCGCCTCCTCACAGCGCTTCTGATGCTTCAGTTCCCGCAGAATCTTCCGGGCCTACGGGGAAGAATCACCCAGGAAAATGGAGAGTTAACAACAACAAAATGGGAAATTCCATAGCAATTTGAAAAAAAAAAAAAACTGGAAGAGAACGTCATCATATCCATTCTCAAGTAAAAAATCTATAGCTTCAAGAAAAGGAGAAATTGCTTATTAGGCCTCAATGGACGAGGAGCAGGTGGTAAATGAAGACGTCCTCAAGCATGACAGCATAGCCCCCACTCAGACTGAGACAGCCGCTCCCGGGCCCTAACGTGGGACAGGGGGAACATCTAAGCACAAAGCAACAGAAGCTGGTGCACATCGGATGGAAAGAACGGCTCTCAGAACGTGGTCGGAGGATCTCCAATGATTCACCAAAATCCATTTATCATTTTATTGTTGTATAGAATGTGACTGTAGCTGTGCTTTTTATTCAAAAGAGATGTTTAAACTTGCTAAAATAATCTCACTGGTCTAAAACCAGTGGCTTCTTCCCAGCAGCTGCCAGAAACTGATTTTGTGGGGGCCAGGGGCACGTGGTTTGGAGGCGCACTCCGAGTTCTGGAGGCCTTCAGACTCGAGTCATAGCCCCATGACCCAGTGATGAGGCCAAACAAGAACTGAGAGGCAGTAATGTCTCTTCCTTTATGTGCTTGGATTTGTATTTTGGCATTTGCTGTGGACAACTACCACAGTGTCCCACGGGCCTAGACAAAGGTCAGTCAATGCTACTGGATGCCTGGCCCCGGGCTCTAGCCTCTGAAGGGGCTCTGGGCCTGGGAACTACCTTGGAGTAGCCCCTCTGGATCCAGCTCACTCCACAAAATCTCCCAATGGGAAAGTGGTCGGGACAGGCCCTGATGTATCTTCCACCTAGAGCAGGGAGCAGGAGTCAGTACACTTTCTATAGAAGTCCAGACGGTAAGTATTTTTGGCTTTGCAGGTTTTATGTTCGCTACCACAACTACTCAGTTCTGATGTTACAGTGCAAAAGCAGCCACCCACGAGATGTAAATAAATAAACAACGTTTTGTACCAATAAAACTGTATTTATATGCACTTTGTATTTTTATTTATATATATTTTTAAATATATATATGTTTTATATTTGTATATATATTTATACGAAATTTGTATCCCATATAATTTTTACGCATCATGAGATGGTTCTTTTTTTGTTGTTATTTTAAACAATGCTTTAAAAATATAAAAGCCATTCTTTGCACAAAAACAGGCATAGGCTTGATCTGGTCCAGGGGCTGTAGTCTGCTGACCACTGAACCAAGCTTGCAGGAAGGACCTGGAACTAGGTGATCAGTGCACTGTGATCCTCACTAGAATGGCCAAACCTCAGGATGTTTTGATCATTACAGGGCAGCCTACAAGATGGTCACCAGGAAGTTATGGAAGGAGTTGGGCTGGGGGGTGCTGAGGTCCGGCAGGACACACAGGTGCAGAGGCAACATTGAGAGAGACAGCCCTCCGGACTACACTTCCCCTGCAAACAGGGGGCAAGAGGATATTGAAATCATGTACGGTATTATTTCAAGGACTTCCTGCTCAGAGAACAAAGCTCTTGAAAAGAGAGCCAGTTGGAAGGACGCAGCCAAGACAATGGTCACAGGGGCCCCAGCGTCGCCCATAATATTTATTCTTTCTATCTGACTGTTTACAGGGTAGGCAGGAGATGAGGAGCTCTTCCCTGCAGGGTGACCTTAAAGACATCATCCTTTGTGAAGAAGCTGAAAACCCCAAATAAATAAGGCTCACTTCTTTTAAACTTACCTTCCAACCCCGGATATAAGACTGAATCACCAAGGCAGAACTCTTAGTCTGTTGATACCTCTTTTGTTGCTGTAGGACGAAAGGGAAAGATATTAGCAGCTCTATATACATATCTGTAATACACACGCTGCAAGGATTGAGAAAAAGGACTTGCTCACTTAGCGCAATTAACCCTTGATCTCCCATATTCCTTCTGGGAACCAATAAGTAAAGAAACCAAAATAGCAAACGATCCAAAAGTATTACAGTTAATCCAGAGAACGCTTCAAAGATGCTAAATGTAATTCAATGATCATCACTTTAATAGAACTGTGAGGTTATAAATGTGAATCCAACCCCACTCCTGCACGCCAGGACTTGCAGTGGACACCAGTCAGCAACGGGAAACAGAAACAGCATCCTGGGAGGGTCGAGTGAGCACCAAATACATTCAGATACAGCCAAGGTTGACTCCAGGTGGGGAAGGTTAAGGCAAACCCAGTAAGCCTCCAAGAAGGCCCCAGGCCAAATGTTGGCAAAGCAAGCTCAATGCCCAGGGGCCCTTTTAACGTCCAGGGTGATGCCTCAGAGAGTGGAGGCCACTGGAATCCTACCCCTAGAAAAGTGAGCTCTTCCTGTATTTCGTGTGGAATATTCACTGGCACATGGGCATCTGGGATGAAATTCCACAGCTTTTCAAAGTACTGAAGTCATGTAGTGCCTCTTTCACTTTGGAAATGCTGGATTGCTCAGCTCCCTTTATGAGGGGTGAGACATGCCTTTCGGCACTCTGGGCTATATTTTGGAAGCTCAGAGGACACAAAGTGATATTATCAACACATGAGCAGCAAAACAAGAGAATGCCAGGGGCGCCTGGGTGGCACAGCGGTTAGGCGTCTGCCTTCGGCTCAGGGAGTGATCCCGGCGTTATGGGATCAAACCCCACATCAGGCTCCTCTGCTATGAGCCTGCTTCTTCCTCTCCCACTCCCCCTGCTTGTGTTCCCTCTCTCGCTGGCTGTCTCTATCTCTGTCGAATAAATAAATAAAATCTTAAAAACAAAAAAACAAAAAAACAAGAGAATGCCAGAGAGAAAGACCTTGGACAAGTCACTACGTTCTCTGGGTCTCCGTTTCCTCGTCTGTCAAACGAGGAACTGCAACACCTCCCAGATTCCTCACAGAGGAACACTCCATGCTGTAGAGAGCAAAGTACCCACCATCTCCAGCTATCACTTCTGACATCCATTCGGCATCTCACTGTTCTCTTCTGAAATTCCTAAATGGCTTGAAACTAACTCTATCTCACTTTTAAATTCATCTCATAGAACCATTAAATAGGACAGAACATGGATTTTAAAATGATCAGCAACTAAAAACCGGCACGAAGAAAATGTTTGAGTTATCTGGTTGAGGAAAAATACTGAGTTTAATCACTGGCTTGGATAACATGCAGTTAACTGTTTGAGGTATTTAGTTCAAATTCTGAAGGAGATGTAACGCTAGGGTGAATTTAATACTTTCTCGGAATGTGAGGCTATTATTTGTTTCTATTCTCCAAATTAATATCCGTTGTAGTTCTCACCATCACGACTTAATGATACATTACACGGTAGCTCTTTTTTTGGTCTGGAGATACAAAAGCTCTAGACAGGAAGGAAAGGTGCAGACGGCACCTACTCTTCCTGGTTCACTGCCTTGTCTGTTTCCTCGCAGCCTTCTGATGAAGTGCCCCCTCCCAGACGTCTTCCTCGGCCATGCTATGTAAATTTATACCCTATCTCCCCACTCTTCTTTATCTCAGTACTGTTTCCTTCCTAGCACTGACTACCATCTGTAACTGTTCTGATTATTTACTTGCTTACTCCCGTATTGTCCCTCACTAGACATAAACCCCAGGAGGTCAGGAACAAGGTTGTTTTGTTCATGGTGCTCCCCCCAGAGCCTGGCAGAGTAGGTGTTGCAAAAGCATTCGTAGAATTCAAGACAGATGCATTCGCTACACTTCCAAACTTGGATTTTCTTAATGATTGCAAAATAAATGATGAAAAGAATCCTTGAGGACTGGAGATTTCTGGGTCCCCCTCTTTCTCAGGCAAATACAAACCAGAGCGTTATGAACCAGCTGCAGAAGTGCCAACTGCCCTTGTTATGTGCATGGAAGAGAATCCACCATGGCCAGGTTGGTGACAACCACTCTGCGCCTTTGCAAAATACATAGGAATGCATCTGTCATCGTGGCTAGACAGGTCACATGTCCACACCCGTACTAGTGGTTGCACCCTTTTGACTAGAGGAAGCAATTTTAAAGATACTCTCTTAAAGATCAAACAATTTTTTTCTTTGGCTTCATCATTTAAGTATGTCCTTAATTTCTCAAACTTGGACATACTACACTAAAACGTGTGACATGAGAATAGGTCAGCAACACTATGTCCTGGCTATACGCTGCCTCAGAATTAAGATGTTTCTGGAGCAGAAAAACAGGATACCCTAAAGGAGAGCTGACTGCAAATTTAATTCGTCTTCCGACTCACTCTCTAGAGCAAATGCATGGAATGAAAAAGCATTTGGGATTAGTGTTTTTATCACTAAAATTCATTTGTGAGAACACAGCCCAGGTTGAAGCTGGCCTAAAGGCGAACCTTCGGGCTCCCGTCAAACATATGACTCCTGCAATGAAACATCTATTATCCAGCGAGAAAGAAAATCCCAAAGAGAAATTCCATGTCCATTAAGTAAACATACTTTATTTTTGATTCTTTTCTGCTAGCTAATAGGACCAGCTATCTGAGGACTAAGGAAATCCAACTCTTTCACCAAACCCAGAATTCTACTAAAATGGGGCATCCGTTTTCTGGAATTAAGCCATTTTCAGTGCTGCTACAATACGTGGAGAACAGCCAATTATTCTGGAAAGCTGACCCTACCATACGGAGAGTTAAATGACATTGCCTCTTCCAGTCTGATGAGCAATTTCAAGATTTCGATCTCCCACTACATGTTTCTGTATCAGCGGAAGGCAGCGCGACATGTTAAACTTGAGCTTTAAAGTTGTCCTGGATCCAAACCTCATCTCTGCCACTCAGTGGCTGTGTGCCCAAGGTACCACAAGGGCACTCATTCCGTGAAGTAGCCGGGGGAACCGAATATGTAAAAATTACATACATAGTTAGTACATAACAAATACTTGCAAAAGAGCATCATTATTACAGATTAAAAAAGGTGGGAGGCTCTTACCGCGTATCTCCTGTACCAGGCGGCTATCACGATTTGGCTTTTTCTCATTAGCAGGAAGTGTGTGCGGCATTTCCACCCCCGATAAATCTTCTGAATGAGAGTGGCCAAGTCCTCAAGACGCTGCTTCCTCAGGTCTTCTAGTTTGAATAACTAGTAAGAAACAATAGATGGGTCTATCAAAACCTTATGACGTGCATGAAAGACATCCCCAGGAGGAAAAAAGTCATGATGTTGGAATCAATCACATTGAGGAAAAAAATGAATAACTTTTAATTGTGGATGATAGGGATAACAACCCATGAGAAGATGTATTTGGATGAATTCATACAAGATCCACTATTAACAATATGGTAGAATTTATGACCAATCAGAGAAGGGCTGACCTGGAAGCTCAGGTTTACCGTCACACTATCCGTGAGAAGGCAACCATTAAGGGCAGGGAATTGCTGATGACGTTTCTCTTTTGAGCAACTCAAACACTTTCCAAATCACCAAAGACACTGCTGTGTTAATTATACTTCATGCTACTCTACATTCGTTTATAAAAACGCTTGTTCCCTTGCAGTTCCTATGTAAAATTTTAAGTGTCCTTTTTACCTTAAAAATTTTTTTCAATAGGAATGCTTCCACGTACCTTAAAATAAGAGTTGTCTTTCCTAAAATTATTGCATAATTCAGCTATAATCAATATAGACCAAATTTGCCTCCAATTCCTATGAATTAGGGAGGTTGTATTGTTGTAATAACTGTCCCTCTAGTATGTGTTGTACAAGCTATCAGTTCAAAGATTTTGATGTTTCATAAAAAATACACATGTTCTACTGTGCCCTACTCGCTCATCCTCTGGGACGTCTGCAGAAAAAAACAAGAATGTGCCCTCCTGGCAGCAGCCCGGGTGATGTTATGAAGTTAAATATCCTTTAAGGACTTGGCTATATGATTACAACATGAGTTCAGAGTGCCAAAGTTCTGGTTACATACTGTTCTCGGGTTCCGGATGAATATCTTTGATCTACCAAAGGAGTATTCTTCTATCGGAATCTCTAATTCATTAAACAGAACCTCCACGCCAGCCCTATAAAAATAAATAAAAACAATGAGTTTTCTGAGTTACAAAAAGAGGTTATCTTCTCTTCCATCATGGTCTCAGCACCATTAAAAAATAGCTTTATTTCCAAGTAGAATTGGTCTTTCAGTAAGCAGGCTTTTGTCAAAGATTTTTCAGACTGAACTCCCCAAGTTAAACCAAACCCAGTAATGTTAAAAGAGTAAATTTGGTTTCAAAACCTGTAGTCTAAGAAAATATGGTATTAAAGCCAGTATCTTGATTTCATTAGCAGAGGCAATCTCTGTATCCAACATACCCGTAACAAAGTACCAACCAGAACCAGGAGGGGGTACAAGAAATTCACATCTATTTTGAACCCACTCAGTTAATTCTTGAAAATATTTTTAATATTGCGCTTGTGCCTCGGGGAGGTAGAGAGCCCAAGAGAGTGCGAAGTGCCAGACCAATGGGGTGTAATGAAGCATGGCCTTATGTAATGGGAGCAAGGCCTGAAATGGGCTCTGATGTCTCCATCCTGGACCCAGGTTTCAATATCCACCTTTAACCAAACTTCACCCCACCTACTTATGAACTAGGTGCCAGGCAGGGAGGGAAGACACGTTCTGTACATTATGGTAAATACCGACCATAATACCCTGGAAAGTAGCAGTGGGAACAAACAGTATTCAGATCCCACATTATCTGGGCATTGACCTGTGCAGCAGTGACCTTGTAATACAGGGTGAGACTCTAATATTACTGATGTTCCCATTCCAGGCCGGGTCCAGTGAGAATGTGGAGGCAAAACCAGTACAGTGAAATCAAAGCCCTAGTTCCTGCACAGGCCCGTAAAACAGACATGCGGGCCTTCCTGTGCTCGTTGGAACAGCTTCTACCACCGGCAGAGAAGGGGCAACTTCTCCGACTGGCGAGAGCAGAAGGAAGAGCACAGGACAGGCAAAGCCTGTTTTCCCTTCTGCAGCAGCACATGCGTTCTCTCTGCATGTGGAGAGCTCACAGGGGCTGCTCCATGGGACGGGTCTGCAGTGGTCCGGCGCTCTGTCTGGGACTCGATGGCTGAGTACGACTCAGGGAGGATGGGCTGAAAGCCGTAGGACTGGGGATTCTGCCCTTTTCTCCAATCCAGCTTTCTCAGCAGTAACACTGACTCTGAGTCCTATCTGCTCTTGTATCTATTTCTCAGTTGGTGCAGACCCAGGCGTAGAGTGAGACCCTCGCCCCCACTCACTGTCTGTCCCTGGGGTTAATTCCCCCAGAGAAAAAACCAAAAAGCAGAGAGCAGTGATCCAAGATGCCTCTAACTCCTTTTATGATTCTACACAAATACATTTAGCAATTACAAATCCCCTCCTACGAACTTGCCATAGTGTATTTTTTTTTTTTTAAGATTTTATTTATTTATGTGACAGAGAGACAGCCAGCGAGAGAGGGAACACAGAAGGGGAGTGGGAGAGGAAGAAGCAGGCTCCCAGCGGAGGAGCCTGATGTGGGGCTCGATCCCATAACGCCGGGATCACGCCCTGAGCCAAAGGCAGACGCTTAACGACTGCGCTACCCAGGCGCCCCTACAGTGTATTTTTTAAAATTCTGCTGACATATAAGTTTCAAATGTGGATCTGATTAGCCCTGTTCAGACCTTACAATCGAGGCGTCTATAACCCATCAGTAACTGGCACAAAATGGTACCCTGACAGAAGAGTGTCCAACACAGGGGATGCGGCCAACGTGCTGCAGAATCCTGCTCTACTGACAGCATGTGACAAGAGCAGCATGGTATTTGGATGCTTTAAAACCTCACCATTAAATGTGATCAATGAATTTCTTACCTTGCAGGTCCTTTCCAGTGAGGCCAGGTTTGTTTACAAAGCATTTTGTATCTTTCGAGGCACGGTTCATAGGCCTGCCTGAAGGCGTAGCCTGCCCTTCTCACTCGGACATTCTCTAGAAGACCAAGGTACCTGATCTGATGACATACCAGGGCCTCGGTGAAGATGTGCGCTGCTTTTTTATCATTTGGCTTGATGCACCTAAAAGATGACAAAGATCTTTGGTTTTAAATCTGTCTCTTATGGATAGATCTGTCTGTGTTTTACAAAGTATATAGTTATTTTGTGATAATTATTTATTATTCGTGGGAAACCTAGTCATTTCTCTTGACATTATTTCAAATCATTTTACAGAAACCTAAAAATGAATAGAATACGACATACATGTCAGTTAAAAAAGAATAAACTAATACATACAATAATAACATGGATGACTACCACTGACATTTCGTTGACTGAAATAAGCTTGACATAAAAGAGTACATATTTTTTCCATACCATTTATATGAAATTCAAGAAAAACAAACCTATGGTTAGAAATCAGTATTGCTGTTACCTCTGGGGAGAGGTAGGAGTGCAGATCGACAGAGAAGGGGCACAAAGGAACCTTCGGGGATGATGGAAATGTTTTGTATCTTGGTCTGGGTGGGGTTGTACAGGTGTACACATATGTAAAACTTCAACAAGCTGTACAATTAAGGTTTATATACTTTACTATATTATATGCCTCAATGAAACTATTAAAAACACCATTGTCTCCCTATAGCCCTCTATCTCCCCGCTTTTTAACAGGGCATTCTGCTGCCCAAGGAATGACTACATTTCCCAGCCTCTTCTGCAAGTAGGTGTGGCCATGTGATCAAGAGTCTGGCCACTAGGATCACAACAGAATTAATATATGGCACTTCTGTGTGTATCCTTAAAAGGAAGGGACTTACACTCCCCTTGTTCTTCTCCTGCTAACTGCTGGCTGGGAATGTAGAGCCATGGTAGAAAGCCATCTTTGACAATATGGATGAGGGAAACACCCTGGGAACCACAGAGCCACAAAACAGAAAAAGGTGCTGGATTGGCCCTAGTCCTTAGAAGTTACGTAAGACATAAGTGAGTCTTGTTTAAGCCATTGTTATGTTTGGATCTTATGGAAGCAATCTCTATATTTTAATTAATACACTGTTGAATATCTATGGCAATATCTGCCTATATATTCATAAGCTTATAGTTTATTAAGACTTCTTAGAGATACAGTAAAACCACTGAAAGGGAAGGGGAATGAAGGAACATTCTGGGGTGAGAGAATGTTCCTTATGTTGACCAGGGTGGTAGCTGTCAAAGTGTTCACGGTGGTGAAAAAAATAACAGCTATTCACCTAGGATCTGTGCATATCACATCACGTAAATTATTATTAAATAATAATTTTTTTAAAGTCCACTTAATTGAGAATAACAAAAGCAACTGGCCACAGAAGATTCCTGGTTTTTTTTTCTTTCCTTTTTTGAGACTAGGATCTTATGTTCCAACCTGATTGCAATCAAACCAGTGGGTTTTAACTATTTATATTTGTTACTAATATAAATATTAGGTAAACAAACCACACAAAAATGTTCTTCCTGCTAGGTTCCTCACAACTGCCTTTTCAAAGACAGTTATGGAAGGGATGTATGGGTGTGTGTGCACTATATGAAACCGGACCTGTTAGACACACATCCCCCATTATCTAGTTCACCAAATACACACATTGAAAACTCCAATCCTCATTGGTCTTTACTGAATCTTGAGATCTAAGGTGCCCTGGAAACAGGAAAAAAAGACCAGATGCTTCTGAAGGAATTCTTTCTGTTGCTTTGAAAAATTTAAGATTGTTTCGTGAGTCATTCCTTTCTCCAAATCTGTAAGTCTCATAGGAAAGAAAGAGACATATTTTCTAACACCAAAGTTGTAAATAAAAGCCCCACTTGCTTTAATGCTGTGTTCTAAGTTAGTGCAACAAGGTGAATCCAACAGAAGAGTTTCATGCAAAACCTTTACTAGAAGAACGCTTAGATTTCTGAACATGTCATGAAATAAAGATACAAAAAGTGAAAAACCCTATGTGCCAACAATGTAATTTCATTAAGTATCTATTCCCATTCTCCACCACGCTTCCCCTCCCACCTTCTTAAAATTCCCTGCTTGAAAGGGTAGGAGGGGCACTGGAGTATTTTTAAGCAAACCCAAGATACCACATTATTCGACAGGTAAGAACTTCAGTTATCCTCTGTAGGGGCTATATTCAGATTTAGACAAACGGGGAAATGATCTTCCTTGAAAGTACCTTCCTAATGAACCTGTCAAAGAATTCTATGTGCCAGAAATACCTAATATAGTTTGGATTCTTGGTCTGGAGGTTTTTCATCAGCGTGGCCACAGATGCCTTGAACTGAGAGCCTGCTGTAGGAGGCCTTTTCAGGTTGATCTTGGCGGGGTTCCCTTCGGGGAACAAAGACTTGATGAGGGTGTGGCCCGCCTTCCACATGGCTTGGGACAGGTCTCGATAGAGAAGATCATTGTTTTTGTCAACAAATCCTTCCACCTGGTACAGCACCTATGAGCAACACATGAAACTCAACAGCTGATACACTGTAGTCCTGGGCGTCACATAACTGTTCAAAATATTCCAAGACTATCTGTAATACAGCCTCTTCTTTCTCCATCAAGCTCCCCACCCCCCCGCCACATTAGTCACACTCCTAATACCGAATTAGCCTCCAAGTTTAAATTCCATCTGTCTAAATCACAGAAGAGTTCAAAATAAATTCTATTACGCTTCAGGATTTGCAAGAATAAACTCCAAAAATGCTATCATAACATTTTCAAAGGATTTTAGGCTTTTTTGGTGTTGGAACACATTTTTAAGGTTTTACTTTTCTTTCTTCTCTCTTTTTTTTTTTTTAGTTCACATGTGCCAATTCTAGGTTGCTTAAAAGTAGACAGGAGAAAACAGAGATAGCACTGATATTTTCAGACCTCCTAACCAGGCAGAGAAATTGACCAGAAAAGTATCTTTTAATAACATAAGCTAAGGAAAAAAAAAAAAAAAGTACCAAGTTCCAACTTTCTGAAATTAACAGAAATTCAGATACTATATACTTTTAATTTTTACTAAATATATAATTAAGAATGTTTTCCTCTTTGGAGTTTGCAACCTTGTGTAAAAGAAAGGAGGTATTAACATCAACTGATACTCTTTCAGGACTCTAAAAATTAAACTACCGTCAAGATTGGTTTTAACATTATCTTTATAGATCTTAGGTGGCATAAAATCAATTCCCTCAAATATTAAGCAAATGAATAAGTGCTTTTTTAAAAAAGAAGGTATTTTCCCCACTGTTGTTTCAAAATCTCAATGTAAGAATTCATTGTTTCTGCTAAGTGATCGCGCTTGTAAAACCTTACTGTCAGTCTTTAGAGACTAAGTTTTACTAGCAAATCTCCTTTTATTCGTGTTGACAGATCTATTTTTATAGGATAATAGAGAGCTTGGAGACAACAAAATCGATTTTTAAAATACATTCGAGCTCTTTCATTAAGACCACTGGCTTTTGCTTTCAGCTCTTAGTTAAGATTTTGCTCAACACGATCCAGATTCTACTTCTACTGAACAATTTACTGATTCTACGATTTTGGCAACTCATCCTTACAAGTTGGCACTGGTCCAAATGCCACCTCTGAGGCATGGCCTCCTCAAGGGAAGGAGTGCAGGCTCCCTGGGTGCTCGCGGCTCCCCCATACCTTGCCAGCATAGTGCTGAATCCTGAAGCAGCTGTGGGGCAGGGACGTGTCATTGAGAAACCTAGAACTTTTGCTCATCCTGCTCTCAAAGTGCTGGTGGGTGGCGCAGACTTGGTTGAGCTTCTCCAAGAAGGTCTCATCGGTGACAGTGCCAGGTCTCAGGCACTCCTCATCCAGCATGGCCAGGATCCCGTTTGTGTTCTGCGAAAAGGAAGTAAAAAGGGTTTCCTTCCTGCCTCACTGTATTGTTTAAATAATTATTCCTAATCACACTGTCAAACACAATTAACTTAGTCACGAGAAAATTCCGCTTGGTTACAACAAAAAGCAGAGTATCAAAACAAGTCACAAAAAGCCACAGAAGTCGGCCCCCTTCCACAGTGTCACAGGTGTGTGTGCATGCTGGGGGGAGGAGGGGTCTCTCTCAGCCTCCCTGCCCCACCTCTGCCCCCCTCAGCCCCACCATCCCCACAGAACAGGACTTAGGAGTCACCTCAGCTACCTCAGCGGGCTCATGACTGAAATTCACATTGTTCGAAAAAGGCCAATCAGACCTCATACTCCAAACACACTCAAACACAAACCTAAACGTCAGAAACTAAATGTGACAATGCAATCTCTACGGCATGTGGTCATAAATCACAAAGCACAGTCTTCTAAGGCCATTATTTGATTCGTAGCTTGAGAAGGAAATTGGTTTCATATGTTTTCAGATTTTTCATGTGTTCAAAATAGTTTATTTTCTAGCAAAAAAGAAAAAAAAGATGTGATTTTGGGATCAAGGCAATCAAGCTGTGTTTCAAGAATATCTGTTTAGAATAAAATTCCTCCATATAAAATTTCGAAATGGATGTTGAACACGAGTGAGAATTTGTTGTGTATTCAGACCTATGATCATTTATCCCAAGAGCAGTCAGCCCCATTAAACTGAATCAAAAATCCGGAATCTTCTACTTTGCTAAATAAAGGCTGCTGTTCCTTGGATTGCCCCTATGGGCCCATATGTCTCCATTCCAAAGAGAACAATCCGCTCTACTGACCGTCAGCCCCACCCACTTCCGCCAGGCCAGAGCTCCGGGTTCCTCTCCCTTCTCCTCACAAGGCCGTGACATCCTCTGACCAGCATTTGCTCATTCCACACAAAACCCCAGGGGAAGTGTGGACTCTCAGGAATCAAGTGTGTTCACAACAGCCCCAGAGTAAACATCATTGTTAGGTAACCCTGGAAGGAAACATTTCCTTTACGTACCCAGGTTCCTACATGAACCTGAGTTTCTTCAATCATACGTGCAAGGGGATTTGGGGCTGAGATAATCTAGTTAAATTAAGAGTATTACTGTGGTTCTCTTTCTGTTTTTCCTTCTTGAAGGGAAATAATTAAGTTCAATGTTAATATTTATGAAGGAAAATGTGCTAGTCGTGACTTGTGAAAGTTAAAGTTCTCACAGCAAATTACTTTGGTCACAAAATTTACAAGGAAAAAATTTTCAGTAAATTTACTGATTTTTCTGGATATTAGAGTTTTGAATTGCTTTAGGTGGAATGTTAGCATTCCAACATTGTTCAAATATTTCAAAACAAAGTTTATTTATTAATAGGAAAACAGTCATATTTCAGAATATCCAATTTAATGTTCCATTTAATTCAAGGTGCAGCTTTCAGGAATATTTTGAAAACTGAGGGAATAGATACTGGGTAATTACATAATGTCCAAAAGGTCTTGCTATAGATGAACAGAAAGTGACTTGCTGGACATTTAAAGCCTGTGATTCTATTCCAGCACTCACCTACCACTGACAGCTAAAAAGACTGCAGGACAATAAAGTTTACGCATTGTTTCAAATAACTTTCAGTAATTTTGTTATTGAGGCCCAGAGTGTGAGTAATATTAAAGCATAAAAAAAGTTTCCAGGTTTTCACATACAAATCAATCTTCCTGCAATCAATTCATTTATAATAAACTACAGACAACCATGTAAAAAGAAAATATTTAGTAACCTTTTGGAATCAAAGATTTATCTAGTAATTTTTCGTACTTTAAGCCTTTTCACATGTATACAGACATAGCTGGCCACCTGAAAATTCCCATGGCCCTGGGCCACCTGCAATGTCACACACATACACACACAATATCCCCCACAAAGTTCCTTGAACCAAGGCTGGGTCTACACTGGAGCCACTCCTGGGTCCCACTTAGCTCAGCTCCCATGACTGTCCCTTTATCCTCCTTTATATCTGAACTTGAAATGTTTTTTGTTATCTTACTTGAAGAACATGTAACTGGAAGACCATGTCCCTTTATCCTCCTTTACCTAAACTTGAAGAACATGTTTGCTGTTCTTTATTAATTTATTTTAAAAATGTTTTCCAGCTTTAGTGAGATACAGTTGACACAAAAGACTGTGGAATTTTAAGGTATACAAGGTGATAATTTGACACACTTGCATATTGCAAAATGATTACCACCACAGCCTTAGTTAACACCTCTATCATGTCACATAGTTACCATTTCTTTTTTGTGATGAGAACATTTAAGACCTACTCTCCTATCTTCCGATATATGATATGGCACTGTTAACTGTAATCACCATGCTATACATTAGACCCCTAGAACTTACTCACCTTGTAACTAGTAGCCTGTACCCTTTGAATGACATCTCCCCATTTCCCCCGCCCAGCCCCTAGCCACCACCATTCTATTGTTTCTTTGACTTTTTTAGCTTCTATATATAAGTGCTATCATGCAGCATTTGTCTTTCTCTGCCTAACTTATTTCACTTAGCGTAATGCCCTCAAGGTCCATCTGTTTTGTCACAAATGGCAGGATTTCCTTCTTTCTCATGGCTGAATAATATCCCATTGTGTATATACACCACATCTTCTTTATCCATTCATCTACAGATTGACACTTAGGTTGTTTCCATATCTTGGCTATTGTGAATAATGCTGCAATTAACATGGGAGTAAGGATATCTCTTCGAGATCCTGATTCTGTTTCCTTTGCATATATATACCCAGAAGTGGAATTGCTGGATCATACAACAGTTCTATTTTTAATTTTTTGAGGAATTTCCATGCTGCCTTCTACTATGGCTGCACTAATTTACACTGCCACCAGTAGTGCACAGAGGTTCCTTTTCCTCCACATCCTCACCGATAATTCTCTTTTTGATAATAACCATTGAACAGTATATTAAAGAGCTTGCTGGAATTTTAGAAACGAAATGGATATTTGATTTGGCAAAAACGTTCTTTCCGAGCCTCCTCCGACCAGTGCTCCTACTCCCAGGAGCCACGGACTGGACCTGGGCTCCCAGCAGACAGCCAGCATGGTGTGGCCGAGGGCCTGGCATGTGAATATCATGCATGGGCTCTGTGACACGGCCACGGGAGGTGGATCGGAAATCCTAGCCAAGGATCAAAACGTCCCGCTGTCCATGTGTGTATTCAAGAACTGTGTATGATCTCTGATGGCTACAAGAGAGTCTCCAGACTGTGCAGTTCTCTAAAGAACAGTGTCGTAATAGGGAAAAAGCATGGCTTAACACCAAAGGCAGTGAGATCTTGCGTAAGCAGGAAATTATTACTAAGCAATTTTTTAGGAAATTGTACCCAATACTCACATTTTCTATTAGGTCACAAATGATAGCATTATTGAAGTAGTCAATGTGTGTCCATTCTATGCCCTGAGAAACAAAAAAGAACAAAATCAGATTCTATACGATGAGGCCACACACCACCATCTATAAAACAGCCACTACGCCACATTACCATGCCTCACGTCCTCTCTGAGTATTTCCTTTATAAAATCAATGCTGCAAAATGTCATCTTCCGGTTCCCAAAACTTCCTGAATTTCAGCGGTCTACCACTGACATGATGTGACTAAAGTGCACGCCCTTGACCTGTTCTGAGACCGCCTCCCATTCCACTCTCCCATCTGTGGCAATTTCCCATGCACTTCATTGGCCCTGCGCCAAACATTTACTCAACAGGCCCTTGGGTCAATATTACTTTGTGTATATTTACAATGTTTATAAGGAAATAAGTCAGAACTTGATCCCAGGAATTTAAGGCCCACATTTTTTCTGTTCTTAATTTGTAATCACAAGGAAAAAATTAATTTTAGAGTCAACCCCATATTGTAGGGCAGCTGACTATTTCAAATGTAAAAATATCCCAGTGCTAAGACAAAATATTTCCAACATAAGGAAAGACACAAAAATCGACCTACTGGTTCTGATACTAGCTATAAAGCCAAATCTGTGAGGCTAAATGTCATCATTCTGGATCTGCTTACACTCTGCCTGTAAGTGTAAACATTTATTTTTCTTCTAAGGGGAATTTAATTCATACAGCAAGCTAGGGATTTTCCTATATATGCTTAGACGTGTTTCAGACAATCTGTACAAACTTTTAAGTTACAGATCAAAGTTTGGACAATCTCTTCATGATGAGAAGACAGGAAGAGAATGAATCTGGCTTTTAGGATGTTTATGTTAAAAAAGTTGCCAGCCAAGTATGAAATGTTTCTAAAGCATGGTGATCATTCTAAAAGAAAGATGAAATATTTATGATTTAGCTTTCGAGTACATGGGTTATTTTACTAAGACACTGCGGATAACAATCACATTAGAAAATTCTGTTATTGAAGCAAAAAAAAAAAGGATTCAGTGTCCTTAATGATTTATAATAACACTATAGAAAATGAAGAAAAATAGGTAATACCATTATTAAAATATTAGAGCAAACAAAAAGAAACAAAAATACAATATAGATACAATATAATAATTTCTCCTTTTGTTTGAAATCATTTTATACTTCAAAAAACAATATTTAAGAAAATGAAAGGGTGAAAACCACATATGGTTTTACGATTAAGGATGAACCTTTATAAACATTACTTCAGATTATTTTCAAATTACATTATGTAAGCTAATCCATACATAACACTAGTACAACACCTGGCAATATAGTAAGCACTCAACAAACACTACCTGTTTTTATTATAAAATTTTAGAAAATCAATGCTTTTCAAGATTGAACAAAGTCTCAAAGTATTTCAAGTTTATATAGAGTGACACTGAATTTTGGGTATATAGTTCTCCTGAGTTTTGGCAAATACATACTGTCCTGTAACCACCACAACCAGCCTCCCAATTTCCCTTCAAGCTGCCCCTTTGCAGTCACGCTTTCTTCACAACTCCCGTCCTGGGCAACGACTGACTCTTCTGTCTCTGCCGCTTTGCCTTTTCTTGGACAACATACCATGGAATCCTACCATATGCAGTCTTTTGAATCTGGCTTCCTTCATTTAGCATAATGCGTTTGAGATTCCTTCCTATCACTGTGTTTATCAATTGTTTTCTCCTTTTTTTTGGACAATGGACTGACATTTTATTTTTTTCTTTCATTTTTAATGTTTTATTCTGGAGTAGCCATGATTAATATTCTTCAGATAAGCCCTTGGTCAAGTATTTGTTGGTTTAAAAAAAAAAAAACAAACTTCTTTTGAGTACAGCTGACAGTCTCAGGTGCACAACACACTGATCCGATTTCTCCATACCTGACGCTGTGCCCACCACAGCGCAGCTCCCATCTGTCACCACGCAGCACAATTACAATCCCACTGACTGTATTCCCTATGCTGTGCCTTTCATTCCTGTGACTTGCTCATTCCGTAATTTGCAAACCTGTCTCTCCCACTCTCCTTCCCCCATTTTGCCCGTCCTCTGCCCTGCTTCCCTCTGCCAACCACCAGGTGGTTCTCTGTGTTTGTAGGTCTGATTCTGCCTTTTGTGTATTCATTTGTTTTCTTTCTCAGATTCCATGTGAGTGAAATCATATGGCATTTGTCTTTCTCAGTCTGACTTATTTCACTCAGCGTAATACCCTCTAGGTCCATCCATGTTGCTGCAAATGGTGTTTGTTCCTTTTTATTGCCTGAGTAGTATGCCCTGGTGTGGATGTACCATTGCTGTTTGCTCATTCATCTGACTTTTTTTTTTTTAACACACTGTGTTTTACACCACTGCATTAGAATCCATTAAGACTCAAGCCAATCAACTGATACTGAGCACCTACTATGTGCCAGGCACTGTTCTAGGCACTAGCAGCAGAGCAGCAAAGATAATCCCAGTTAGTTTAGATGTCATAACAAATGAACTTTTAAAAGATAAAATAGGGTTGAACTTAGATAAATCTGATTTTAGGGTCCTGTTTATATCAACTTCTGAATCCACAATTTGTATGAAGAGTAAAAAAGAAGCCTTTAAAAAAGTGTATTTCCACATTACCTCCCGTATATACTCCTCTTGCTCTTCTTTAAGAGTTAGTTCAATGAAGATTTGTTGTAGCTTTTCATTACAGTAATTAATAATGAACTGCTCAAAGCTGTTGTCCTACATGGAGAAAAATGAAGACAGCTTTATAAACCATGCCATTAGCTCTCCCACAGCAGGGACACTCTCAACATCTCAATCCACAAGAAATGTCACACACACACACCGTCTCGCAGATAAAACCGCAGCCCAGCGCACAGCTCCTGGGACCCCGCGGCCCAGCACACAGAGGCTTACACACTGCAGGCACTCGAGAAATGGTTCACGAGCCAAGTAGGTGAATGATGTATACACAACTGATGCAGTATTTTGTAAAGATGAAGATTTTTAGGTGACAGAGAAGCACCCCACACATGGTAACAAAGTAAAAACATAAATATTTTCCCCTAAAGGATCCAAAAAAGAACAATGAGATTTATAATCTCTGTCACCCAAGTTCTCAATCTGCCATTCTGGGGCAAAACTCTGCAGCTCAAGAAAATCTTCTTGACCTGACCTCTTGTTCCCCCATCCAGGGTCAGCTCCCTCATTCTGACTCTTAGAGGCCAGCACTTTCTAAAAACCGCGCTATGTGTACATGCGTGTGGGCATATGTGTATACGTGTACTGATTAGTTTCAGCCTTATCCGTCTCACGAGACGGGCGAGGGCTGACCACGCGTCTCTTCTGTTCACCAGCGTAAGCCCGTGACTTGCACAGCACTTTGCACCTAGCAAGTTCTCCACATGACTTGATGAGTGACTGAATGAGAGAAGTGCCTAAAAATACAGAGATTCAAGGGAATCAGCACATCAAAATCATTTCCCTAGTGAGAAAATCTCTTCCCCGAAGGCTCACATATTCATCGCTGGTATGGTTCTCAGCACCTTCTCCTTCATATTAGCATTACCTCCTACGCACTCTGGTGGAAGGGCCAGGCCTACATCATCTCTGGGCCATCCGCAGGGCTTAACGTATTGCCATCTGTACTGAGGTCACAAAATGCATGTCTGTTGAATGAATACACTTCCCCAAGAACTACACCATCTGGGAAGAGGTAGATCTGGTCTTAAGATGTGTTATTTGCACCTCTATCGTCTGTCTTTGCGGAGAGGAGATGGTGGCTATGGGAGCAAAGGACGTACGACCCCACCACTGAAAAGATGGACTCTCCTCCTTGCGAGGCGGCCAGTGCTGGCCCTAGCGAGCCACATCCCAGGGTGAAACTGAAGCTCGCTGCTGTTCATGAACACACAGAGCAACTGACCTTCAAATCTCTCTGCTAAACGACGAAAGCAAAAAATCATAGAGCTTTTCGAAAGCTGAACTTTCAAAATCAACTTTGCTCCTACATAGGACACATTTTAAAATGAGACTTACGATACAGGATCTGACTACATTCTTTCCCGGAATTCAGCTAAGGGTTTCTATCACCAGTGATGAACTCATTAATCAGGGAGAACTTTTTCTAAACCATAAATGACACATACACATGATCGTTGGCTAATCTTTTAAATGTTAAATCTGGTCAAGGATAAGAGTTTTTTGTTTTTGGTTTTTAATCATGAAGGTTTTTACTAAAGGGAACACATTTATTTTCAATACTTTCAACAAACAGTCTGAGACACGAAGGGCGTTCCCCAGTATTCATTTTCACATAAAGTTTTAAAAGCCATGTGCTCCAATCTTCAGGGCTTAACAGTTTTGATTAGAAGCTGACGTCAATCTGGTCTAGATGCCTTATTACGATATGATCAGGATAAGGCCATTTCTCTACAAGGAAGTCTGGCTTTCTTTGGTAAAATATATCCTTATATAATACTACTAGCCTAAATGAAAAACTTATAAATAAAATTAAAGTTTTAATGGTTTATTTAACAGTTAAAATCCCTTCTGTTATTTAATAAGTCTATGCTCATAGAGCTATTTAAACAAAATTAAGTTAAATCTTCAAACGGTAATTAATGAGGAGAAACAAGAGGAGAATAGTGTCCTTAGACACATTACACGGCTATGAACAGCTGGAGGTAGGCTTTGCAACGGGACTATGAAATACACACAAGCAGGTTAGAAATCAGAGGCAAAGCTTCACAATTACAACACAACTTAAGAGGTGAGTTAGAACCAAACTAGATTTCCCCTCAATATTTAAAAATTCCAGTATGAATTCCCGATTTCATAACTGCACACAGTTAATCAACGGCCATTTACTGCAAAATCCACACAGTTGGAGAAACCATTAACACAGGAGCATGCAACATACTGTCACTGCAAATCGTTCATACTTACTGCATTCTGGTGCAAAAAGGGACAGATTACACAAAATGCAGTCAGTTCTTAATTGGCAATGAAATTCTAAAAGTAAATACTTCTTGATAGTTATTCATTGGTGCAAATGACAGATTTTACCATTCAAGCTATGTTTCTGATTGGCATAAAACTTGAAATCAAGACACATCTCCAATCAGTTCAAAAAACAGGCCCCCAGTACCTCCATGCGGTGTCTGAATTGCGGTTCTGCTAGGTGTGAGCTATACAGGATAAAAACAGTTTGACTCGAATAATACCTCATATAAGTTGCTTGAAGTCCCAAGGCTTCGGGATCTAATGCTTCCAATTCTAAATTCTCAGGAAAAATAAATGATATATTCCCCCCAAAGAGTCAGGGACAAAGGCAACTGGCAGGTCATGAAAAGAGTGAAGAGATCCAGCAAAATCCAAAGCACCTCCTCTTTCTCACCACAGCAACCCACCCTGTGCTGTCCCTGCGAGGTCTCCCATCAAACATAAACAATGTGGTAAGGAGAGAACGTTCTGGAGACGGCCTTAGAAAAAACTTGTCTCTCCTACCTCATTCCGCTGTCTAAAGAACAACAAAAATAGAATAGCACAATCATCAAGGCAGAAACCGGCTGACTTCCCCTCAGAAATATCTCCGCATCTATTGCCAACACACCTCACAGCCTGCAAAACATGTTATGAATAACCAGAGCAATCATTATCGCCAAACTGAAGGCGATCCCATGTCTCATGATCTATGTGTAAGCTGTTGACATTGCCCTCATGTTTTGGGAAATGGGACTTCGCAAATCATTAAAAATAACACATAAACATTTATAATTTGCAAAAAATTAAGGAACGCCTGGTAACAGTTTGTAGAGCTGCAACTTGCATAGGTCCGGAACATGCCCTCATGTATACAGGCACTAAATATCACCAGGTTTTCCACTTGGGTCATTCTCCCCAGGTGGATCTAGGAGCCACCCCCTGAATCTAAAGGCCCCACAGCAATTGGATATTTGGATACTTTTGTGTCAAGAACTGTGGGTGGCCAGCGATCCCTGCGCCAGGCGCTGTCTCCCACACGTCAGTCTCATGAATCAAAGTCTCCTGAGGAGGAAGTGGGCAGGAGCTTGAATGACTCATCTCCCCACTCTTTCTCTACTGTGTTCTACCCATGTCCCATGCATGGAACGTGTCTCCACTGTCTAACTCATGTTTATCCCTAAAGACTGATTATGATTAAACTAAAACTTTGGGGAGCATCGTCAAAGAAGCATATCCAGAATTTTCCATCATACAATCTCCCTACGTGAAGCCTAGAACCATCGCCACCCGCACCAGACTGCTCTAGGGAAAACAGGTACACAGCAAGGTGTCTAGGTTCTATGCTGTTTTACAGTGTGTTCGCCAAGTGTGGACGGGGGTGGGAAGAACTTGCTAGGTTCAGACGTATGTAATATACCAAAATTTCAAAATCTAGGGCTTCTTTCAAGAAATCCTGAGTTTGAGTCCACCTTGTCAACATCAAACAAACAGAAAACCATATTCCCAGTGATGTTCACAACTAGTTCATACTCTTTAAGTATCAGTTACGAACATTCCGCTTGGAAGGATTTTGAAAGATGCATTAAAAATACTGGTCTGTTACTAATTTATCTTTATTTTCTTGGCGATAGAGGAGGCTAATGATACCTTATGCTCTTTAAGACAGGTAGATATTTAAGTCTTGCACTCTTTAAATACATAACATTTTTCTTCCCAGTACATATTCAAATATGGTAAATTTTAAGAAAAACAGCATTATAGTGCTCCTCTTAAATAATTTAAAATAAGCTTTGATTAAAAAAGTTAAAAAGCAAGGATAATGATATAGATACATATTATAAACCATATTATTTCCCATCATTTCCACTCCAAAATGTACTTTAAAAATTCTCCTTCCTCTTTAAGTTCTCTAGCACATGAAGAATAAAATGAAAGGAAAAAAGCTGAAACAGAAGGTATTGCCTATAACCAGAATCAATTTTCTTTTAAAAACAATTTAGAAGGGCGCCTGGATGGCTCAGACGTTAAGCGTCTGCCTTCGGCTCAGGGCGTGATCCCGGAGTTCTGGGATCGAGCCCCGCATCGGGCTCCTTTGCTGGGAGCCTGCTTCTTCCTCTCCCACTCCCCTGCTTGTGTTCCCTCTCTCGCTGGCTGTGTCTCTGTCAAATAAATAAATAAAATCTTAAAAAAAAAAAAAAAGAAAAAAACAATTTAGAAAACAAATCTCATAATCATGAGACAGACTTACCAGGTTACACTGACTCTTGTTGGCCTATTAGGTTCTTTTATTTGGAACAATCATTGCAAGCAGCCTATCATATTCTTACTGTATATGGGTCACTTTTCAATGAAGTTCATAAGGGCAAGAGGAATAAAGAGTCCCTGATTCAAAATAACTTTGCCTGTATGAAACTAGCTCAACTGTATGAAAAGTGAAATATCCAGCCTGCTGTTCTGCTTTGGTCTACAGCACACTAATAATTTATTAGATTTTCCCAGGAAACTACCTGCCATTTTTAGTACTTCTCAGATAAGCACTTTAAAAAAAGCTGAATCAATTTAGATGGGTCAACTTCGTTTTGAATTAAATTTTTTCATTTGTTACTTTATGGTGATGCTAATAATGTTTCTCAGACAGCAGTTATAAGAGCATCCAAACTTAATTGTGTGGAACTAGGAGTGTCTGGATTATAGAACTCTCTTCCTTTGCTAAACTGGACTTACATTCAAGGAGGATTTATAATAAGATTTTTCTTCTCTATGCATTTTAACTCACTTCCTCTTATTTTTGGTATCAGTGTGTTCCACTAATCTGTTTTCCAAACTGACATCAGATCACATGCAGCCAGCAAGGCAGGGCTCTTTACGCAGCTGGCCCTGGAATGCTTTGCAGTCAAATCCATGTGTCATCATCCCATGGTTTAACGCATCAGTTTCCCTCTTCCATTTAGAGACGGACCAAAATGACTGAAACGTTTCTACCAGCTCAGCTGAAAAAGGTTTTCATGGGAATTGTTGACGGGGTCAAGAGGCAGAATTAGAAACATTAAAAAAATTTTTTCCTGAACCTTCATGGTCCAATTTTTAAAGTGATGCCCAGGGTGTTCTAAAAGGCAGAACCCTTAATCCTTGCAGTCAAGTTTCATGGAAAAACAAAGGCAGAATTCTCTCTATACTCTCTCAGTTTCTTTTCACTTGGGTAGACAATATCCTAGAGATTTTCATTTGTGCACTGATGAGGATTCAGAATACTTCTTCCTAAGCCAGACCCTGAGTTTATCCTTCAGCTTGTGGTACTTTTAAGTCCTTAATTACCTGGCTACCTCATGTGCAATATGATGGACTTCCTGATGTTTCCATGTGTTCTAATTTTGCTGATAATCCAGGAAAATGTAGGATGGCACTTGAGCTGTGCATGTGAATACATTAAAAAAAAAAAAGGCCTCTCTAATTCTGTGTCAAAAAAGCAGGTAAAAGTATCTAGAAGTGCGCAACCAAATCTCTATTCTGACTCCCCCCGAGTAAATTTAATTATAAAATAAATAATTAAGCACATTATTAAAAATCCAGATGTTTGGAAGATTAATCTGAGAAGGTTTAGACAGGAAAATGGAGAGAACAACTAGTTATAATGAAAGACAAATCTTAATTCTCTCAAAAAATTGGAAAAAAATCAACGCATTTACTGCATGGAGAAGGACAATTAATTTCTCATGATTTTACAGGCGCGTCGAAAGATCTGCTATAGACATGACTGGTTAGATTTGGTCTTGGTTCAAAGTTCTGGTTTGGGGTCTTTTTTAGAAAAAAAGTTTTTTTTTAAATTTCAGGATAGTTCTGAATATATTCAAGCAATTCTCCTAATCACAAACCTCAAATTCTTCCCTATTACCAAGAGCCCAAGGGCCTTCCTTTGCCGAGTCTGCTAAAGGGGCACCAGTACAAGTGGAGACTGCACTGAAGAGCATCTTCGAGGGGCTGGATGGGGGGCAGCAGCCAGTACACGGCACAGGTGCCCCCCACTTGGCCACACGCACACCAAACAACCCCAGGGGGCTCCCCATGCTGGCCAGCTCGGAATGATGACAAGGGCACAGAAATACAGGGCATCAGAAACTTATCACATTTGGGTTTTCTCCTTATTTCCAGGTACTGGGGACCCTGTGAGTTTGGGGAGAAAAGTGCCCTACAGGAGGTCTTTTATTATTTATTGAGCAGGCTTAGTGTTTAGGTCCCGAGTTTGCCCTTTGGTAGCCATGTAACCTTAGGAGAGCTACTTGACCTTCAGAGCCTCACCTCCTCACCTATAAAATAGGAATAACTGCAGCGATTTTATGACATTTTTGTGAAAATTAAATCAGACAATATATGTGCCACTTATCACAATGCTTACATACAGTTAGCCCTCAATAATTGGACACAATATGGACTGTAATCAAGCAGGGAAAAGGTACTCTCACAGAAATAAATGTTGTAAGAAAAAGACATTTGCTAGAAAGGCCTGGCTTAGCTACAGGGAAGGGGCTGATTTTTTTCTATTCTGTGAACCTGATAATTTGGAGCAGATGAAGGCTTTGGGTGGTCATTCTGGGCACCGCCTGGTTATTTAAAGGAATTCACAAATCATTACTTATGGGGAGAATAAAGAAAGGAGGAGCCTGCTCTACTTGTTATTTTCCAGAACTAAACTAAAACACCACTCCTAAAAGTAGGAGTTAGTGCTTTTAAAGGTCCTTAAAATGGGGGAGGGGGAAAAAAAAGTCCTCGAAATAGCTTCTAAATGCCAAAGTTAGCAAGAGGATAAATAGGAAATTCTAATCTAAGTATATAATGTTTAAATACTTAATCTGTAATAGGCATAGAGTCTTTTTAAAAAATTCATTATGAACTTCCACAGAAATTCTTTCCACCTTTGCAACAGAACTCATATCGAAAGATCAAAGTTGGGTGAGACCAAACAAATCACCCAATCCAGACCCTCTCTGCCTGAGTCCAACAGGGATGAGGTGACCCGCTCTGGCCAGGCTCCTGGGCTCCAAGCTTTATCACGGCACCACTTTGCTTCCCTTTCTTACAAATGAACGAATGACTAAGGCACAATGTCCATATACCTTGTTGGCAATTTTGCAGTGAGAATTCTGAATTTGCAATTACAAAAGTCAAATACTGATACAAGAAGTTCTTCCTTTGACAGCACTGTCTCCAAAATGCTGGCTCTCAGCACTCCACACTCACACACACGCACGTACACACACACACGCATTTTGCTACATCTGCAAGAAGGTTTTTTTGTAGATTCAAAGTTATATTAATTAAATTAAATGTTGTTTATAGAATATGCAATTTAATTTCCAACCGTCCTGCATTAATAAAGATAATACAAAAGCTTACCTCAAAAATTTCAAAGCCATAGATGTCCAAAACACCCATGACCTTCTTTCTCACTTTGGTCTGTGCCTTAAAAAAAGTTTAAAGTTGATGGGTTAATATGGGCCTGAAATAGAACACTAAAAGCATTCTAAGGACTACACACATATAAGTTAATTGCATCTCGCAACTAGGAGAATAATTGTAATTTAGTTTTGTTTTTTTAAATGTGATAGAATATTGGTATGGAATCTTCCAGAAATTTTAATAATAGGTGATTTATTTAAAGATGGTATTAGTGATGCGTTATTATAATAATAGATCATTCAATATTACAATATAAGCAGGGCCTTTCAAAAATCGCACTACGCTAATACCCTCATTTTACTGAAGAACGTATCCCTAGCTAGAGAGGTCAAGTGACCTTTTCAGCCACGTGTGCACAACTAATTAGACGAACCACAGCCAAGACCTGGGATGCTCTCAGAGTAATTCTGCAAAGACCATTAGACCAATGATGGGTGAGATTTCTTACAACATACATAGCAAAACAAAGTAAATAGAATCCTGACAAATTTCAATATCCTATGCAAGGTAAATCCTTTTCAAGGAACAACCTTTGTAAGTGGTAATCAATTACCTGAGTATAAAATTAAAGTATCTTTAACTTAATGTTTACACTCTGAATAACATTTATTACATCTGATTTATCTGGTTATTGAGATTCAGTACCTTAATGCTTTCATTGATTCGATTTACCAACCATGAAAACAATCTGCTGTAGAGGTTTTTAGCCAGAGCATCACGGGCATAATATGCCTATTAAAAAAAAAAAAAAAAGGAAAGAAAAAAAAACTCATCACCCACAATTGTCACAATGCTTAATTTCAATAAAATAATAAAGGTATCTTTTAAATATTTAAAACTCTTTTATTCCAAATTTCTTTTCAGAGCCAGTCTTCATTATACTCTGGACGAACAGTCAAACCGTTAAGAGAATTAGGCAAATCATTTATACCCAATTATTATGCTTTTTTGCATCCCAGGAAACTAATTCAAAATAGTGCAAACACTTCCTCCATAAAGATATCCTTCTCTGTATTACAGAAGGGAGGAAAATCAGAGGCAATTTAGAAGTCCAACAACAGGGGAAGAGTAAAATAAATAAATGAATGTCCACTGAAAGGGAAGTTACACAGTTATCACAGAATGATCATTATGAAAATTAGGTACTAAAATGGAAAATGCTTATGTTTTATGAAAATAAGAAACTGTACCTTTTATACGAAGACTCTGTTTTTTTAACCCCTACACATAGGAAAGGAAACTCAGAGAAAAAACATGAAAATCATTCTGACTGATGTGATCTGTAAATCTTTTCCTTCATTCAACTTTCTCAACATTTACAAAAATTCCATAACGACTAGTGTCACAATACACTGTTGGACAATAGGCTGGATAAAATAAAAATAAGATGCTTTCACTTGGTTATTCATTTACTTGAAGCTGTTCAGAGGTACTTGACAAGAACAGGCAGAAGACATAGTCTCGCTGACCCTGACCTAGAATGCATACACCGGAGAAAGGGAGGCTTGCCGGGGCGAACCTAAGAGCCCCCAAACATATGGGGTGTCACGTGGGTCCCACCGCGCGTACACGAGAGATGTGTGATGCAGTGCTCCCGGGGAGGTGTGCTGATGAGCGCCGGCAGCCTCCAGGGAGCAGAGCTGGAGGGTTTGCTGCTGTTTTTAACACTCTGGCCCCATGTGTGCATTTCCCTGCTTATGAGTAGAAATGTGGGCATTACTATGAAAGTAAACCATTACATTTGTAGTTTATGAAGAATTAGGTTATATGGAAGTTCTTTTTTCACGTTTCTTTCTAAATGAAGTGTAACAACTTCAATCACACAGTCACCTCGCTGGCAACGTACGGCTGCTTTAGAGTACCTTTTCCCTTCACCTGACACTTCCACGCTAATCCCAAATCTTACTTCCTACATCTCAGGCAGCCACTCCAACGAGAGCTAGAAAATCCACCCAGAAGTTGGCAAACGGAACCCAACCGCACAGTGTTGTCTTGGAGGGTGACGGTGGTTAATGATCCCACTGCATAAAATGCCTGTAAATGCTGAAATAGAGAATGAGACCTGGGTTTAGACGAATACCTTTTCTCTACCCTCCTTTCTTCTAGGTTTTACTTTCTTAAAATAGGCCGTACAAGGGCCTAGAACAGTGCCTGGCACACAGGAGGTCTATACATGTATTTATATCATGATTTCTGAAGTATCCTCTTCCTTTCCCACTTGTGAGCCTATAGAACACTTTCTTCATCCTTTCTGCTTTCTTCTTATAAATTCCAGTTACATCAAACACTGTATAATCTCAAAACATCACCTATTTTTAATCAGAACGTTGTCATCGCGGCGTCTGGTTTTTTCATAGTATGCTGTCAGCTTCCAACCAACCACCATTTCAATATGCAATTGAACTAATAGTGACAACTTATTCTGGCTCTGCTTTATATTTTTTAAAGGGTATTCACAGCCAATATATTAACCTTCTTTGCTTCCTTCAAACACGTATTTATTTCAGAAGTCTCAAACTCAAATGTTTTCAGGGACTGCTCAATAGAAGTGAATGGGAAGGAGTGGGCTCTGCAGGCATTGAAAGATGCATTCCACGTTGAAGGCACTCAAATTCAAAATTTAAAAAGCAAGCAAACAAAATGAAACAGAACAACAACAATAAAACTACCTTTTTATGCCCACTGAGCTCTACCTGGCCCCAGGAGCTGCCCATCTGCCCGGCCTGACTCCCCGAGTCAGATTCATGCCACCTCATTTCCACAATAACGTCCTCCAAGGAGGGTGAAGAAATGTTTGTTCTCACTGAAGGATCACTAATGAGGTGTGTAGAACTAAAGAGGACACCAAGTGTGCTCATTGACCGACCATCTCAGATTCTAAGCACAGTATGAGGAGACTACGTGTTTCACAGCTGCGTGAAGCTCACTGAGAAAGACCCCCAGTGGAATGTGCTTTGGAGAGGACCGATGTTAGTCTGTGGCCCACCCTGTGGGACCTTAGGGTGGAGTGGTGGAGATCCAACCAAGATGAGTGGAGCGATCAGAGAGCAAGTGCCCAACAGCAGGAGAAAAAGGAATTCAGAGAAGGGAGAAGTGGGGGCCAATGGAATCTAGGAAGGCTTCCTGGATGAGGTGTAATTACATGGAGCATTCAGACAGACAGGAAGAATTAGCCATGGCATATGGGTAAGGGAGAAGTAGTAGCAAAAGCACTGGGTAAAAATTAGTATGGCATTTAGAGAACTCAGCAGGGAATAAACTGAGATCAATTGTGCAGGGTCAGATTACCTCGGGCGGTGGAAGCCAAGGAGAGAGGATGTGGCAGAAGCTGAATGACAGCTCCGTCTTGAGTGTCTATCATTCACTATCAGTCACTGTATCAGAGGAAAGACTGAAATGCCTTGGGCAGAATGAGGAACGGGTGATAAAGATGATAATGCGGCCCAAGAATTGAAGCTATGAGGAAATGTTAATAAAACAAACTACTTCTCGCTGGAATAGAAACCTTTTAGGCAATAAGATTGGTAGAAACCTAAACCCTACATTAAAAAAAAAAAAAAAAGAAGTTGAATAAGGAGCTGAAAAATCAAGGACCTCAAGCCAAATTCTTTTATGCCAAAGGTTAAAAGAATATGGAAAAGTTTAACCCAGGGATGCAAGGCGACTCACGCTCATGAAGTAGGAAGCACCTGGGCCTGGTTTCCGTAGAGGATGATTAAAAGGCAAGAGCAAAACACACAATAAAAACACCACAATATATCCACATATACATTCCATATATGTCCATATATATCTGGATATTCCAGGGGCTTCTTAAACAGCAGGCGTTTTCTCCTTGCAACAGCATGTACTTAACGATCCCCACTCTGGCTATTCAAAACGACTCAACTCAGTGTGACCTTCAATACGGTGGTTCTCAAAATGTGGTCCCCGGACCACCGGCAGCAGCAGCACTGAACGTGTGAGACATGCACAGTCCTCAGTCCTACCGCAGACCCACTGAATCCAATGCGCCAGAGGCATGGCCTGCAAACCGGGTTTGGCCAGCCCTCCAGGGGGTACTCATGTGCACTCAAGTTTGAGAACCGCCTCCACACTTAACCTCTCCAGGCGCATTGCTCTGAACTTATTTCACAAGTCTAAAGCCACAGCCGAGCCCAACCAACCCGCCCCCAGACGCCGACTCCTTTTCTCACTGTTTTCTTTCTCAAATGCGCTTTTGCACTGGGTGTTATACGCAAGTAATGAATCATGGAACTTTACATCAAAAACAAGGGATGTACTGTATGGTGACTAAAATAATATAATAAAAAATATTATTATAAAAAAATAAATAAAAGAAACAAAAAAAAGAAGAAATGCGCTTTTGCCCGTTCTTTCTACAGCTAAACCCTTCAAGACTGGCTCAGAAACCGTCTTCTCCATGAAGTCTCCTTTCACCCCTTCTGCCGCTGCTCATGGGGCCTGTGCTGAGCAGGCTCAATGAATTTTTCTTGATTAAGTCAGTCACTCACCATCTGACTTCACATTAGTAAGCTTGCCCTGGACAGATAGGATAGCGGAATAATTTAGGAAGAAGGACACACAATAGTTATAGCTAGAAAACTTACATATACACAAAGTTATAGTATTTTTCACAGTCAAAACAGCTCACCTAAAATAAAAAATCAACTCTGAAAGAAAGCTACAGGCACACAGGCACCCTTGGGTCAGTGGCAGAGACTAGTTCAGAGTTGTCAAGAAAAGTGCTTAAGGCCACTTACAAAGAGGAGGGAAACACAGCTGGACTACTATGGGGGGAGAATAATGGAGGGCTCTGTGCGAAAGGTCCCGAATTAGTCCTTTACTCCAGCCCAGATCAGCACTGACCAGTGAGAAAATGTCTAAGCCGTAGAACAAAGAGTTTATATTGAAAAGGATTCCAGAAGATGCCTTGGTATGACATCCACACACGCACCCATCCATCCATCCCTTCATCCACTTAGCTTGAACCAAAGGACAGAAGAAATACGCAACTCAGACTTGTGTCTTAGAAAGACTTCACTGGCTTCAGATGGACAGTAGACAAGAAGGCAGGGAGGCCAGTTTGGCCATTTGACCACTGGCTTCTCCCACTGTGTTCTCCAAATTGGTGAAGGGCAATTCTGTTCTCCCAGTTGCTTGGGTGAAAGTGTTGGGGGTCACCCTTGACTATTCTCTTTCTCTCATACCGCCTATCAAGCCAGCAGCACATCTCGCGGCTCTACCTTTAAACGACACCCAGACCCACTTCTCACTCCACGGCTACGACCTGGCGAAGCTACCATCATTTCTAGGCTAGCACACAATTCCTTGCAGCTCCCCAGTGGCACGAACTGAATGTATGTGTAGTCCCTCCTCCCCACCCCAAATCCTCTGTTGAAGCCCTAATCCCCAATCGGATGGAATTTTGAGGTGGAGCCTTTGGGAGATAGTTAGGTTTAGAAGTTAGATGAGGTCATGAGGGTGGAGCTCCCAAGATGGGATCAGTGTTCCTTATGAGGGGATGAGGACATCCACGCCTTCTCCCTTCCTCCACCCCTGCCGTGTGAAGAGGATACAGCAAGAAGGTGGCTGTTTGTCACCCAGGAAGATGGTCCTCACCAAGAATGCGACTGTGCTGGCCCCCTGATCTCAGACTTCTAGCCTCCAGAACTATGAGGGATAAACGGGTTTTTTTTGTTTAAGCCACCCAGACGATGGCATTCTGTTACAGCAGCCCAAACGAAGACACCTGCTTGTGCCCCTCCTCTCCCCACACTCTGCTTGCCACACTGCACCCAGAATGACCCTTTGAAATATAAGGCAGGTCCTACCACTGCTGTCATTTCCCGGCTCACTCAGACCTGACCTCTGGCCCCAGCACTGTGGGTCTCCCTTACGCTGCTCTAATTTTTCTCTTTGCCTGCTGCTAGCTTGCTATATAAATTTATTTATTGACCAGGTCTGCTGCCTATTGTCTGACTGTTCCACCTGCCAAAATATGAAGCTCCACAAGGGCAAGGATCCCTATCTGCTTAGTTTGCTGCTGTGGCCCCAGTGCTCAGAATGAGGCCTGCAACCTCCTGACAGTTCACAGAACAGCCTGCAAAATAAAAAGTTTGTTTCCACTTAAATACGAGTATCACAGAATTTTAAAAACTCACTTCTGGGCATTATGCTTCACCCACCTGAGCCACGTTCAGTGTAGTTGAAACCTTCTCCTGCTTGGCCTCAACCGTTCGGAAGCTGAATGCTCGTTCTAGAACGGACTGATCGATGCCGGTCAACTCACAGATTTCCTTTAACTCTGTGGGGGAACGGACAGACAGTGACTGCCCAGGTGCTGCTAAAAATCATTTTCAAGGCTTACGGTGTTCTTTCTAAATCACATTCAAACCCAATAGTGTAAAATGTGTAACTCGAAAGACTTAACACCCCTGTACTTATGTTTCTGTTCAGTTTCACTGGAAAGTGTTTTCGAACCCATGAGAAGCAGAAGTCTTACTTTCTAGATTAAAAATTGGGCAGAAGTTCAGCTAAACAAGGCTGACTCTCCACTGACTTACCATTTTTGTCTTTGATTTTGCTTTCATCTAAACCATTCACTCGAGATTCGGGCTTGAACTCGATGTTCCCCAGTTTCAACACCGTGGCCACCACCTCCAAGACTGACTCGGCTTCATGATCCATAAAACCCACAATCTGCATGGCGTTCTGGGGGTGGGGGAGAAAAGCAGCTGTTTTCTTTCTGTCATTCTTTTATTGTTATTATATTTATTTATTTTTTTACTGAATCTGATAACCAATTTGTTTCTGAAAAAAATAACAATGAAAAGACCAAGTTTCCGAGAATAAGCTCTACAAAAGGCAAACCTATTAACAACCTGACGTAGCACCAGTGCGGGGCTCTGACTTGTTCAGTGGTTTCATGCTGTGATTCAAGCATCCCCAGGGCAGTGGGCATGCTGTGGCAAGGGGGTGCAAGGGTGCACAGATGAACATGGAGGAACAGGAGGCTGAGAGCTGAGCCTTGAGTTCTAACCCATTTCATCCGCAGCAGCTCTGTGTGTGTGTGTGTGTGTGTGTGTGTACACACACACGCTCATGTGTGTATGCATGTGCATATGTATCTTTTTTTACACTGGGTTCTGATGCTAGAAAGAAGACCAAACAAAAAGCTTTTTATAACCTCCTACATAAAACCCCCCTGGTTTATTTTACCTGAGAAAAACTGGTTTGCAAAGGTGAAGTGCCTGACCCAAGGCATTACAGAGAACAAGGAATATTCCATTAGTCATAAACTTTTATTGAGTGCCAATGATTTGCCAGGCAAAGCATGACAGAACTGGACTTGAACCCAACTCTTAAATCATGTCGAAAAATCAATAGGCTTCCCATACGAGGATGTTTACAGACTTTTAACAAATTATATACTCAAGGAAATACTTTCTTTCTGAGAATAGCCCAGCTTTTTTGTTTTATTTGTTTGTGACTAGGCTACCTAGTGATGGGAGTAATGTGAGTTTTCTTTTGGCCATGGAAAATTTCTAACATATTCAGTAATACAGAGAGCAGGAAAAGAACCCCATGTCATTTTCACTCAGCCTTGAAGATGTGCGGCCAGTTCCTTTCCAGCTGATCTGACCTTCTCCCCTGCCTCCTCACCACCACAGCTGTCCCACTGGGCAGTAAAGTACAGTTACTATAGCATGTCCTACTAGGAGTAATTTTCAAAGTGCCACATAAACACAGAAGTTAGGATAGTGTGTAAAATAATTCATTTTCTAATGAGCATGAAATGCCAATCATGCTGGTTTACATATGATTTTTGGAAAAATATGTAAAAACATGAATTTCTGTCTCAAAAAAGTATTGATTTAATGCTTTTCTAGGACAGTTTTCACAGTTGTACATTAACTACTAAGCTATGGCCATGAAAATATTTGATTTAAATACAGCATTAAAAGAGTCAGGATAATATAAGAAAGGTCCTTTTGATAAATAGTAAAATCGCATGCTCTAGTAAAGCACGGGCCTTTACAATACTGTATGATTTTAATAAGAAGATAAGAAATTCTTACATAATTCTAAAACCTTAGGGTGCATGAGTTAGACGTCTGAGAAAACAGAATTGTTACCAATTCCAAATGAGCAATACAGTGTCACCCATTTTGAAGAGTAATGAAAGGACTGTAGCTTGCTTACCCTGACAGTTCTGAAATTTGCGGCGTCATCCACTCCATTAACTTTGGCAGAGTCCAAACTCAGGTAGTTGTATCTGCTGAAATCCCGCTCGAGTGTAAGTTTACCTATTGAATCATGCATACAAGTTGATAAGTTACTTCAATAAATCTATGCATCTTTAACATCTCATTCCTTAACACCTCCAGATAGAATGACTTTCGTATTAGGTACTCAATCAACAGAACAAAAATTGGTACCCAAATACTAACAGCATTTGTTGTACATATTTCGAACTGCTTTTTTTTTTACATTTATTCGTAGTAAGCCCCTTCCATATTTTTATAATTTAAACATCTTCAATGCAGTATTTCATTATAACATATCAGATATCTGCCTAGTGATTCCCATGCGACTGGACATGAAGGCAGTGATAAAGGTCTTCATACAAAGTGCTCTTTGGAGTCTTTTGAATTCCTGCATTGGGATCTATTCCAAAAAATGGTGCGCCTGGGCAGTGGCCTCTGATCATTTTATGACTTATTCTTGATGGCGAACTAGTCCCCAGGAAGAAGTCCTCACTTTGAAGTGCCACCCACAAGCTCTAAGCAGACCAGGGCCCGACAACTCTGCCAGCTTTGTCCTTTTTCATGACTTTTGCTAATACACACGTACAGTGAACCCATCAGTGCTGTTTTAGTTTATGCTTGTTGATAATTAGTGAGGATGATTCTTCCCCAAATGCTGTTTACTTTCCATGGTTCTCATTTGGATTATTTGTTCAAAAATTTCATCAATTAGCTATTAGTTTATTGGATACTCTTCTGATGGACTTCTATTAATTCCCTAAAATAGCCAAAGGTCAGATTTTTAACTCTTTTATCAATTACAAATATTTTCCCACTATGTTTAATTTTCACTGAGCAATTTTTTTTTTTAAACAATTGTTCTCATCTACTGCTCCCTCCTAATTTCCTTTTCCTGAATGGAACAATTATATGCTTCCATTTTATTGTTTAAAATTATGATTTCTACCCCCCCGCCCCCCTAATATTTCGTTAGTGCTTCGAGTTAGCCATCTGAGACCTGTGCCCAGCCTCTGGTGAGGTACGGGGATATACAGCAAGCAAATGTTGGGGCAGGATGACAGAAGCAAGCAGCCCATGTTCTTCACCTCAACCACAGGCATGGAAACATTTTAAAAACATGAAAAAGAACGCTCTGGGAAATGCTGTGACACTAAAAATTAAAGTACAGGCACAGGGACTTACTGAGGAGCTCTTCAGAGGCACCAGAGAGCAGCTGATAGAACACATGGAAGTTTCTTTCACCTCTTGGTTGCTTCACAACTCGAGACTTCTCTAAAAGATCTAAAGAGGAGAAAAGAGTCAAATTGTCATGTATTTTTAATTTTGCTTTTCAAATCCAGCATGGTGGTTCTTATCCACACACCCCCCTCACTTTTTTACTTTCTGTTTTATATTAATGAAACAATAACAGAAGCTACATTTTCCATTCTTCCTTCAGGAAGAAGCCCAGCTCCAACTAAAATCACCAAATTAAACAAACCAGGTTCTTGTCGAACAATTGCGAATATGAAGAGTAAGTTCAGCAATACGTTTGACGAGCTGATTAAAGACGATACAGTCTGTGTCTTAAGGTTCTCTTGGTTTTATGTAATATGTGATGACATTAAGTTCTTCAAAACACAGCATTACAAAACTAAGCAATGGAATTCAGCCATTCAGTTATGAATCCACTCAATAATTATGAAGTTAATGTTCCTGAGATCTTACTATGTGCTAAGTGCTTTATATCTCATTATTACTGCACTGAATCCTCACAGCCGTTTTATCAAGTATTATTTAACAGATGAAAAAAACAGTCCAAGAGTTTAAGTAGGATTTGAAGTCAGGCCATGTGATCCAAATGCAAACCCCACCTCATTATATCCACACAGCCTGCCACCTGGGATAAGGGAAGCATATTTTCTGGATATTTCTATGTCTTAGAGAATGAAAAGGTGATTTTCATCTCATGAAATTTGGGGTTGTTATGTGGCAGCATACTTTCCTTGGTTCCAGGTACTTTTTCATCCAATAATTTGATGTCTTATCAAATTTTCAAACTTTCGTCCAAAACTGAAGGACAGAAGGAAGGAGGGAGGGAGAAAGAAGCAACCAACCAGAAAAGAGCCACGGTGGCAATATACAAGAGATGTCAAAGTACAGTGGCAGAGACTATTTCGCCTGAACTCCTGCTTATCACCGACCAGTGACCTAAAAGAGGGTCTGGATCCTGTGGGCAAAAGCCAAATTTAGTTGTAAAATCCCGAAACGGTCACCCCATTATTAATTCTAGAGAACAGACACGTCTGAATTCTTTTTTTTTTTTTTTAAAGATTTTATTTATTCACTCGACAGAGAGAAACACAGCGAGAGAGGGAACACAAGCAGGGGGAGTGGGAGAGGGAAAAGCAGGCTTCCTGCTGAGCAGGGAGCCCGATGCAGGGCTCGATCCCAGACCCTGGGATCATGACCTGAGCCGAAGGCAGACGCTTAACGACTGAGCCACCCAGGCGCCCCCAGACATATCTGAATTCTAATCAGGTTGAAATCTAAACATTTTCAAAGGAATGAGGGAGAGAAGTTGTACAACTTCTCTGGGAATGGACGCTGAACTTCTCAATTTCTATTTCTGGAATCCACACTAGCATGTAAAAAGGAGGCTAGGTAAAGTTAAAGAGTGCAGCTTTGATGAATGAGAAGTCCTAGGGGCCTCCCAATACCCGAGGTCATTGGTAAGAATGAAGAGATGGGTTCCAAGGACACATAAAATTAAAAACAAGAACAAAAATACATAAATTCAAAAATCATAGGAACCAGGATGCTCCGGACTTTTAATCTTCATCTCCAGCTCTCATCTGATTTGGATGACTGCCAGTGCCCTCAAATTGTACACAGAGAGTAAGGAAGACTTCATATTTAGCAAAAAGGAAGAAAACAGAAATTGAAGAGCACAAATGAGACAAAATTTCAAAAAGAAGGGATTGTGTACTATTCATCATCTCTAAGGACTGCATGTTTCAGTTTATAAGTAAATACTGACATACAAAGCAGAAGACAGAATAAGCAGGTAAGATAAGAATCCAGGATGACTGTACTTATTAGCATGTGACCAAGATCCTATGGGGTTCTAGGAGTATAGGCACAGTTTTGAAAGAAAAAATCCACAGAGCATGGGCAGATTCTCCATTGGGAAGCTAATCTTTAGAGCAAATTCCTCAAGCCCAGAAACAAGTAACTTAACTACATGAAAAATATAAACAAATGCTACAGGTCACTTTATCTGTTCATGTACAATTCCTCCAGTAGGCTCACTTAATGCTCACCCACTATGCGCTGGAACAATTGGGAAATGCAACCAGCACCGACTGCAAATATGAAGACCTTCTTCCTCGTGGCCTACAAGAGTCACACATGCTATGATTACTCCCACCACCCAAACCAACAGCAGCAGTTCTTTCCAAGGTGGGATGTCTAGGCCCTCAAGAAAGAGCAGGAGATGGGGGTGAGGAAGGCAGAATGACCATGTGTTTGGGTCAAAGCCCACAAACCCCAGGCTCTTCCATAGCATTAGGAGTCCTGCCACACACCTTGCAAGCATTGGCAGCCTGCTGCCCTCTTGTTTCCTGACGACAAACAATAGTGTGATGGCACCTATCCAATCACATTCAACAAGCCAACCGTGGTACTTCAAGACATGAAATAATGCCCTCAAAACATGACAGGGCCACACTGCAAAAGCTGCACACTGGCCAGCCTCAGGTCAGGCACTTTTTGAACAAATGCTCACAGAAAGTGGAGAGTATAAAACAGCGACGGCTAGAAGATTCAGCAGATAACAGCCATCAAGTTAAAGAATTATATTCGCGTGTGCACAGTGTGGAAAGGAATGCTGGCCAATGTACTTCTTGAACCACACATGCTGATATGATCAGCAATGACTATCACATTCAAATGTGAAACATAATACGATGTGTGTTTAAAAGGAAAGGTGCAAAGGGGAAGCAGGACGGGAACTTTCACTGACCTTCTGCTATGCACTTGGTGCCTTTCATTCATTATCATATTCGGCCCCAAATACCTCCCCTGAGGTTGGTTTTATAATCCCTATTTTATAGATGAGAAAACGAGGCTCACATCACACTGTCGTCAAGTGACAGAGCCAGAATTCATAGCTTTAGGTGACTAAGATATCATGCTTATGTTGTTTGTAATTTTCTAGCAAAAAGGATGCAAAATCCATAAACACTAGGAAAGGCTGTACTTTACATAAAATATATGACTTCACCTAAGCAACTCAATCACAAAATGAGAAACCTTTTATTACAAAGCAGTTGAAGGTTTTAGCACCTAAACGCTTAGTCTATTACTCTAGAGCCTTCTAGTCTTTATGACTTTTCTTTTGTGTTACAAGCTTCCAGGTAGAAAAGTAATCAGGGAAAAGGTTTGTCCCAAAATAATTTACTAATGCTTAAAATCATTCCCTATTCATTTTTAATGGGCATGCACCAACATAATCTAAGAGTATGAAGCCATATCAAATAATTACTCAAAGTACAGAACATATAAAGACTTGCCACCTGATCATTTCAATTTACTCAATGTTCCCCTGAATTAGTCAAAGCAAACACTGGCTCAGCCTGCTCTTTGGCTTTACACGCTCCCGCCACCACTGACTGAGCCTCTGCTAACAAGATTTAGTAAAGAAGAGAGCAGGATATGCTGAGTATTTAGTAGAGAAGAGAGTATTACGTCTCTGTGTATTCCAGTGCAGATACATTTCCCTCTCAAAATATATATTTAAGTTCATATTAAATTTGATACAAACTTAAGTTTTAAGGGAGGAGACAGACCCATTAAGCCACCCTAAAGGGGAAAACCAACAGACAGGGACAGAGAAAACTCTGGAGTCAGAACTTCCCCACCTACCCCACCATACCACTGCCAACCTGACTATTACCAGAACCAGGCCCTCATTCAGGGGCTTTCGAAGTTTTACTAATTACCAGTGAGGCGAGGGCACGGACATGTGCCTGTGCACAGCACAGGCCAACTTTCCCACAATACAGACGTGAAAGGAGTAAAATGTCCATGTTTGCACCTGCTGGAGAAGGAAGTCTTCTAACTGGCAAAGTAATAGCAAGATAAGTAGCAACTGGGAAGAAAAAAACTTGACATTACTTTAGAACATAGCAGGTTAAAGATTAGATAGTTTGATCCAATTTATTTCATGTATAGTCTCTCTTCCTGAAAAAAAAAAAAAAAAAGGAAACAATCCATCCAAGTCCAAGACTTAAGGAATAATCAATCGGCTTGGTCTCAGTTTTGCCAAGACCAGAATGACAATGGAAGCCCTGTGACACACAACTCTGACCAAGCCGCAGAGATCCTGTGCTCCTTTCCAGCTGCTCAAGGTAAGTATTACGAAAAAAGTGTTTGGGCGGCATTTAGCTTTTCCAATCAATTTATGCCCCTTCACTGCTGCACTTAGCCATAACAACGGGCCTGCAATCTAAGTAGCAGATATGTTAGTGAGCCCAACCAATGGTGGTTTCAGTGGTAAAGGGACTATGAGCTTAAGTCTGCTCACATATTAGGGCATACATTCTGACGCCAGCCCTCTACTTTCTCTGGAAATAGACAACAAAATCCTTTAGGCTGACAATCAGAAAGTTTCACTAATAACAAATTTCAAAGTCAAAAAGACGGGGATTGGGGAACGCCTGGGTGGCTCGGTCGGTTAAACGTCTGCCTTGGCTCAGGTCATGATCCCAAGGTCCTGGGATTGAGCTCCAAGTTGGGCTCTTTGCTCAGTGGGGAGCCTGCTTTTCTCTCTCCCTATACCCTTTCCATGTTTGTGCTCTCTCTCTCAAATAAATAAATAAACTCTAAAAAAAAAAAAAACAAAGGGCGAAGGTCTTCTTACAAATCGCGCATTGCACATGAATGTTGCAGTGAACCAGAGCACCTGCGATCAGTCACCGCGGGGCTCTCAGCCTGGGTGCCACATGGAGCTCCATCTGCCTGCAGCTCATGGGCCTTGAGACATGTGAACCACCTGGCGTGCCACATTACAGTTTTCCCTTACCTCCACCTCCGCGGCAGCATGGGAAATTTTAAGAAATCAGCTTCCAGTTTTACTCAAAAGTCAGTATCCTAAAGTATAAAATCAGCGATAAAGATAGCTGGACCTGCTCCATGAGAAGCTGTGAAAAGGCATCTGGTGTCTGCACGTGAAACATTAACTGGGGCTTTAAAACACCAGGACAACTTGGCTTATTATCTACTTAATCAACTACTGTTTTTGATTAGGATCTGTTTATATACATATAGCATATATGTATTTTCACAACAGATTTCTTCCTAACACAAATTTAATGTTTATCTAATAATTAAAAATTTACTCATATATGTACATACCTGAATCTAAAACTCCATACCCAACCCTGAAATAAAATTAATGAAATATAGCCCATAGTATATTATTAGATATACTATCCTAATTAATTTAGATATATTTAACATCTGACATCTTCTATATTTGTACATAATCTTTTTTCGTGGTAAACATATTTCACAGTAAACATATTTTTGTAATAGAAAAACCACCAAAGTAAAACTGAGGTGAAGGAAAGCATCAATTTTTATACAAAGCCATCCACAACAGAGTAACAATTGCTCCTTGAAATTTGTTTTATTGCTATATGCATACTCCACAACCAATGGCGGATTATTTCTACCTTCTGAATATTAAAGCACTCTGAATACTGAAGCACTAAGAAAGCCCAGCCTTGTGTTATAAACTAGACAATGCATTGTCTTGGTTTTTGGTGAATTTCGATCCTAAAGAAGACGGGTTAAACACAGACACTGTTAATTGATGAAGCTTCACTAGCTGTTGAGAACTGACTCATGGATGGGTAGTCTCCAAAGCCACCTCAATCTATACGTATTCTCAGGAAACAAAGCAGTGCGGAGTTTCCTTTAGGAAGTGTTCCAGCTGGCTGGCTGTTTTGCTCCTAACTTCTCATCAATTATATCAAAGATATGATATAAAAGGAAAAACAAAGCTATAAATCTCAAACCATTTAAAAGAGTAAAATAATACTCGATATCCTACAAATGGCATGGATGTGTCATATAGATAAACATGTCATGAGATAGATAGCACATAAAAGTGTAAGCCAATTGTACCATAAATTCAAAAGAAATATAGATTAGGAATTTCAGAGAGATTGGCTCCATCCGCCGCCTGCCCTGCGGGCGGGGTGGGTGCTTCTTCCTGCTCTACTGATGCCTTGTGGGAGGATCTCCTTAGACTACTCCCTGGCCTCTCTCAGCCCCTTACTCACTCCTCACCTAGGCAGGGGGAAGGACGGCTCTGAGTAGGGAGGTTTAGAGAGGGAAATGAGCATGCACATACCGTTCAGCCCTCTGGATCCCCACACGGCATTCACAGTCAGCCCTACTCGCCAGCGTGGTCTAAGATAACTGGGGCAATGCACACATGGAGAGGCCAGAGGTTGCTTAATTCTGTCAATGCCTGCCCAACTGCCAGATGACTCCCAGCACACCTGCTTGGATGAGAAACCAAAAGCCACTTTCTTCGACCTTGCCTCTAACAGTAATAAATGTGCTTCCCCTCCAGCTTGATTCCTGTGCCTATTTTTCACGATGCCAGACTGCGTGGGGGAAAGTAGGTCATCTCTTAGACCTCCGAATCAGTTAGTTTTTGCTGCATGACAAATTGTCCCAACACTTAGCGCTTAGAACGATACCATTTATTAGTTCATGAGTCTGAGCATCAGCTTTGTAGATCTGGTCTGAGCCAGCTCAGCTGATCTCTCCTCTGCTCGCTCACAGGCTGGCAGTCTGCCGGCAGCTGGCTGACCTCAGGTGCCCTCACTCTTATGTCTGGTGGTTCACTCCATGTGGTCTCTCACCAGCCAGCAGCCTAACCCAGGTTCATTCACATGGTGGTAAGAAGAGCATTCCCAAGAGGAGCATGAGAGGACAAGCTCCAATACGTAAACAACTTTCAAGTCTCTGGTTGTGCCATGTTTACTAATTGTTCTATGGACCAAAATAAATCTCATGGCCAAACTCTGAGTCATTGAGAGAGAGGACTACCCAAGGGTGTAGACACAAGGGGAGAAATTATTGTGACCATTCCTGAAAACAATCCATCAGATTAAGGCCGTTTAAAATAAAATGGTCACAAATTATTTGACACTCTTCCCATTGAGAGGTGGAATCTTCGTGCCCCCCCACCCCAATTCTGGGCAAGCTTGTGCCAACTTTGACTTAATAGAGTGCAGCAGAAGTGACACTGTCTGATCTCCCAGGCTACTGCAGGCTTCCTCTTGGTTCTCTGTCAGGATCTTTCCTCTTGGAACATTCTCTCTCAGAACCTAGCCATCTGTGAGGAGCCCAAACCACATGAGGCCACATGTAGATGGCTCTAGTCAATCGTCCCAACTCAGCACACACTTTGAATCATCCTAGCCCAGGAGCCTGACATGTGACACATGAGAAAGCTTCCAGAAGATCCAGTATCCACTCATGCAAGTCACCCCCAACCATATGTCTTTCTCACTGAAGCCCCATATATCATGAAGACAAGCCAACCCTACTGTGCCCCATCTGAATTCCTGACTCACAGTATCCAACAGCATTTAAGAGGGCCATTGTTTTACCCTATTAAGTTTGGGGTGGTTTACTGGGCAGTAATAAGAGGGGGACCATATGCTAATTTCAACATTTGCTTTCCTTCATAATTCACAAGATATAATTTCTTTCAAGCTGAAAAGAGAAGGCAGTGACAGATGAAGTTTGAATACCAATAATTCTGTTGCCTTTCTGGGATTTAGAAAAAGCATTTTAAAATGATTAGCATAGAATATTCAGACATATAAAATAAATAAGTCATGGCGATGTACTGTACAGCATATCAACTATAGTTAATAATACTCTGCTGCATATTTGAAAGTTGCCAAGAGAGTAGACCTTAAAAGTTCTCATCACAAGAAAAAAAAGTTTCTGTAACTATGTATGGTGACGGATGGTAACTAGAACTTATTGTGGTGATCATTTTGCAGTGTATTCAAATATGAAATCAGGATGCGGTACACCTGAAACTCACATAATGTCATACATCAATTACACCTCAATAAAAAATTTTTTAAATATTCAGATAAAATTATCCAATAAAGCAGGAGTTTTATTTCTCAATAAAGTTTTCTATGTCAGTTAGGTCACTTATTATTCATTGTGTACTTGTGTAGTTATTAATTCAAGAAATATATTTCAGGTGTCAGACGCTATTTTTGTTGCTGTCATTCGGCAATGAACCACACAAACTAAATCTCTGTCCTTATAGGACATATATTTGGCTAGGGGCTGGAGACCATAAACACACAAGTATATAATAATGGAAAAAAAAGCAAACATTATTCAATGTTTACTAGGTGCCTGGCACCATTTCAAGCACTTTAGATGTTAACAGATAATTTACACCTTTTCATAACTCTATAAGATCAGTACTATTATTACCCCATTTCAAAGATGAAAAAATGGAGGCACAGAAAAATCAGTCACTTGTTGTCTTGTTTAGACATTAAAACCACGTGAGAAGAGTTGCATAAGGAATGTCATAGGTATGCCCCAGATAATGAAGCTGTGAAAGGTAGGGCCTGCCTATGTAAAACCAATTCCATCCTCATTTCAGCATTTACTGAGCAGCTACTGTGTGTCAGGTATTACACTAGGCTCTTGATACACTACTGTGAACAGGAAAGCCATACCTCCTGCCTTAAACTGTGAGGAAGGTATATATGCACACTTGAAATCATAAGGCTTTTTCACAGCGTATCTGCCTCTGTGTTATTCTTCTTCTAGGAGATAAAATCCCTAGAGACTTGTACCACATTTTCTCCAGTGAAAACTGCCATCAAGTGCCACAGCTATAAGAAAGTGCCTACAACTACTAATGAAAGCAACAGGTGTCCAAGGTTTCTCGCTCATAACAGCAGGCCTCAACTCCTCAAATACGAATGCATAAATCTTATGAGACTTACAACCATTAACAAAGGAGCAGAAATATCATCTCACAGAAGCCGAGACGTGCTAGATGCTTCCACATTTTATCTTCCCTACTGAAACATGCATGCCATTTTCTATTTCCGCAACACCCCTGGCCTAATGATACTAACCTCAGGGATACATGGTTTTCAGCTGAACTCGACTTGTTTTCGAGCACACCTCTTTTAGGAAGAGAGAGTAAGTTACTGGGCTTTCTCTTCCACTCCCTGGGAACCCAGCTGGCTTGAGTGATCGTGTGTCTTTTTCCAGGTCATCAGTACAACTGACAATGATCGATGCTGTTACTACACGGCTGCTAGAAACCGAGGCAAAATACACTTCCTACAAAATGGCAAGTCCTTTCTTCTTTTCTAGACTACAAGAAGCTGACTTTTGGCAGCTTGGAGAGAACAAGAATGGGTTTGCCCACTGCGCTACACCCCTGAAGCCAGCAGACAGTAACTCCCCCTGACCACCTATGAGTCACTCCCGTATCTACACAGGGTGAAATTTCCTGCTCTTACCGCGAACGTATTCCTTTCCTTTCCAAAGCAAAGCGTACTCTAAAATACAGGGTGTTCCCACTACCACAAATTTCCATATAATTTCATTGTGGGAACAAATGGTAACGAACACCATATGAAATCCATTCATGATGATATATTAATCTTAACTGGAAAAGAACTGAGTGTTTAATATTTATTCTCCATGGATACTGCTAGAATTAGTTAGGGGGCAGGAAGATATTTCTATTTGGAACTTAAACTTCAAAATGTAAAATCTAAGTTATTTTCTAATACTTTCAATAAACTAGTCCTTAAATATTTTCCTAGAGTCTTCAAAAGCAATTTTGATTCAATCATTGCACAATGTTTAGATGCATTACCCTAATTTTAAGAATAGTGTATTAAATTAATAATGAGAGTTAATCCATCTTGTAAAAAGTAAGTGCTAACGGCTTATGAATATCTTTCAGAATAAAAGTTAATCCTTCCTTAAAACAGTGGTCTTAAAACGGAGGCCCACCTCTTCCCTCACAGCTATCATCAGCTGCCACATCGTGCCGGAAGCTTGGCGGGGTAGTCCTCAGTGCTTTTGGTTACATCATATACGGTGTGCAGGAGTACTTTTGCTTTCAATTTGACACATAACCTAAATAGCACTATCCCAGCCAATTTCATTTCATAGTAAAGCTTTCTCTTCAAACGTTTCTCAATTACATATTTTTACAAATATGGCTAATCCCAATGCATGGCACACAACGTGGAAACTAAAATGGAAAATTAAACTATTTAAGAATTACAGAACAGTGGAAATGGGGAGAACCACAGAATTCATCCAGTTAAATCCCATTGTTTCAAAAATGAGGAAACTCTGGCCCTAAGTTTCTCTATGAATGGTGTTTTAAAAACAAAACAAAACAAAAATCAGGTGCATACTTTCCTGAAATCACTTAAAACACTGATTTTTCAAATGGCAGTCCTCTGGTTCTAGAGTTCATCAGCAAAGATCTCAGGGGCCACCTGGGGCCGAGAGGTTCTGGCTACTTACCTTTTCTTCAACCAGGTCAGATCTTATTTTCTCTATTTTCTATTTGGGGTTCAGCATGAAATTTGATTTTAAGAAGGAATGCCACTGCTGTAACAAATCTAATGAGCATTGCTTTGGATACCTGAGCCAATTTATTACTTTTTTTCTAAGGCAAACTTAGATTTCTTTTCAATCCCAATAGCACCACTGGGTGGTGAGGAGGCCAGTGGTGATGGGAGGTTCAGTGGTGTGGCCTCAAATCACAGGAGGATTCAAGAGGATAACCAGGCTGTGGCTCCAGGAGGAAGTGCACAAACCCTAAGGTGTCATCTTCGATCTTCCAAACAAATCAACTATGAAATCAGCATAAGCAGAAACGTCAGGGTGGGCTGCGTATACCGCAGGTCCAACGTACTGGTAACAGGCCATATTTACAAAATACTGACCATCATGCCCACTTTAGAAAACTCTGGACCTGGGGCTGTTCAGCAGACTCACCTGACAATGTTCATTTTTTTACCTTTGACAAGAACATTTCACTTCCATAACTACCAATCATGACTAAAAAAGGCTAAGAAATCTGTATTTCTACCTACCAGGTTTATCACATTTCAATGACATAAATACACAAAGACAAAATTTCCCCCAATAAAATGTGAGGTACAGCCTCACTCATTTTGAGTAAATGTTACCCAAAAAGTTGCTAAAAAGTTATTAAATTAAAATCAACTATTTATATTTTATTTTTAATCATAAAATAATTTTGTTAAAGAAAATTACCACTGGAGGATCCTTTATTAATGAATTGACTTAAAAACCTATAGAATATAAAATACCGGTTGGACTAATTCTTATTTGTTTAGCAAAATTTTAAAGATTTTCAAGGGTAAAGACTTTAAGTGATCTTTAAAAAAGATTTAGGAGGGGTGCCTGGGTGGCTGTCAGTTAAGCATCCGACTCTTAATCTCAGGCTCGTGAAATCAAGCCCCGTGTCCAGCTCTGTGCTCCGCAAGGAGTCTGCTTGAGATTCTCTCTCCCTCTCCCTCTGCCCCTCCACCCGCTCAGGCGCGTGTGCTTGGTCTCTCTCAAAAAAAAAAAAAAAAAAAAAAAGATTTAGGAATTATAAAACACTCTGAAATCATAGTCTAACACATTGTCTGAAATGCATTGTCTAAGGAAAAGAAATTATAGTCTTATGCCTATCTCTTAGAGACTCAAAAGTATCTAAAATATTCTAATACATCTTTTGCTATTCTGAACTTCTTTGAAAGGATTCAAGGAAAATACTCACAGTTACTTATCACTCCTCCCAGCGGATCACCTTTAAAATCAAATTCAATATCCATATATTTGCCCTGCCAAAGAAAGACTTTGTGAGTTTTCAAGATTACCTCAAAATATTCAGTCAGCGTTATCTTCTTAGAGAATAGCATGCTAAGCCCTTTACACATTTGTTTAAATATAATTAACACACAACTTATGTAACCATGAGGCAAAACAATATGCCTCCATAAATAATTCATACTAAATACCGCATTAGCTCAAAGCTAACATATCATGTTGCTAATTTAAGAATAGATCTTTTTAGCCAGCATGTGACTTTTTCATTTCAGATACGTGTTTTAAATGTCTGAAGAGTGTGTGTGTATTCAATTCAAGAATAAAAACTGGGAAAAGTAAGTATTCCTTGTATATGCACTAGTTGGGAATATAAATTATTTCATTTTTATGAGTAAAATGTGTTTTAAGCCATGGCTAGAAACTCCAAGTATACTGGATGGTGGATAAAATGGAACACATAAAGTTCTGTTTTTATATCTATTCAATCGAATGCATGATTATATATTGTGACCAATCTGGAATCAAAGACTGACCATTATTACTCTCTTCGGCTTTTGATTCAGATTATACAGCAATATATATATCCCAGGTTCTTATGACATTTTATAGATGGCATCTTAAACACACAGAAACACACATGGAGTTTCATACTGTCATTTTTAAAGAATTGGTCTATAACTGTCTAGTTAAAGAGTAACAAGCGTAACAGAATAACCCTGACAGCTGGTTTTTGTTTGGAAAAGGGTGTGTTGGTCTAATAAGTGGTCTTTGCTTTTGTTTCATGTCCTACTTTAGTAATAGTCACATAGATGGCTTGTAAATAATTCTCCCAAAGAATGACTACTTTAACTCCTTCTATTTTCAAAATAATAGTAGAGGGTAAGAAACATGATCACACGGCACTCCATCAACAATGCGGTCCGTGACTTTTCATTAGCTTATATGTGCTCTCTTGCCTTTCCTTTCTTCAGTGTCAAGGGTCATCTGTCCTTTTTAAAAGTCTTCTCTTATTCATTAAGCAAACATCTACCAAGCATTTCTTAGATACTAAAGTCGGGACAAGAGAAAGCAAGGCATAATTCCTGCCCTCAAGGAACTTCCAGCCTGAGGGGAACTGCGCAGGTAAAGAGGACATTCCTGTGTGTGGAGACAGATCCCACAGAGGGGCAGGGTGCTACGCACGAAGAAGAGAAGACAAAGGCTGAAGTCTGCCCTAGCTCACATGTGAGGTGTCCGGGTTAAGTCGGGCAGCAAGGAGGCGAGAAAGCAGGAAGGAGCGGTCATAGGAACAGGTGTCTGTGAGGCTGGTGAGGGAGGTTGGCACACCTCATGGCATCCAGACACTTTTCCGACAGCAAGTCCTGTCATTAATGATTTCTAAACAAGGAGGCCATGATCAGACTTGCCTATTTACAAGATCAACCTAGATAACGTGGGATGGACTGGAAAGGAGCAAGACCAGACCTAGCTGACAGGAGGTGGCAGGAGTCATGGGAGAAATGTTGAAGGGTTTAAGCAGGAGCGAGCAAAACTGGGAAGAGTGAGCAGAGCTCATTGCTGCTCAGAGCGTCATCATGACAGATCCCGGCTGGACATACGAGGTTAAGACAGGAGGAAGGCAGTGATTAGAAAGTCAAGGAATGTGGCCCAGGTAACTGAGTAGATAGCTATGCTCTCCATGCTGGCAGGAACAGCACAGGCGAAGGAGCGGCATGGGAGGGGAGAAAGAGTAACTTCACAGGAGAGTCAGAGGCTGACCATATGAGAGGAGATGATTTTGATGGAAGGTGCTTCCTAGACACAGGAAGTGACCAGATTCAGAGCACAGGCAGAGGGATCAGCGGAAGATGGGAGTTGAGAACCTCCCGGTGTGACAGGAGGGTGTTTCTATAGATTCAGGGACAGGTGAGCCACCAAAGCTGAGGATGTGGATGAGGAGAAGGAGCAAGATGACGATAACAATGATTTCCATGAAGCAAGCATACTCTCATCAGCTGAGAGGAAAGGACAGGGGGTCTGCAGACAGTACAATAAACCCCGTGCAGAGTGGGAAAGGAAGCTGACCGGGGATAAACGAAAGGACCGCACTGGGAACTCAGAGGATCTGGGAATGGCATTCTTCCCATAAGCTTGTCATGAGTCTTCTCAGAGAAAACCAACGCCTTCCCACTGCCTAGAAAATCAAGTCCAAGACCCTGAACCTGATACTCCAAGCCCTCCAGGTGAGGCCCCGACCCATCTCTGCACGCCTTTTCGGCCCACGGCTCTCTTCACAGATCCTCTCGTCCCGCCACTGACTTGGACAAGTGCAGGTGCCCTCTGGTCTCTCTCCTCCGCTTCCTCATGCCAGCTCTTCCTGCTTTCTATTCAATTTTGGCACATTTCAATCTTACGGGCCCACTCAGAACTGTCCCCTGCCTCAGGCTCCTCCAGCTTCTCTATTCCGAATTCCCATAAAACGATTTTTGGAACTCACTCATGGGGAACTTAGGATTTTATGTGTTGTGTTATCATTACTTTCAGACATGTCCATTTTTTCTGACTAGTCTACAAGCTTCTTAAAAATATTCATTCATCAATGTTTTCTGAGTATGTACTGTGACACCAGGCAGTGTTCTAGGTCTGAGGCCACCACAGTGAACAAGGAGGCTGAGCTACTTGCTCCCAGGGCTCCTCCTCTCTAAGGTCCAGGATCAGAGAGAAACAGAGAAAGTGACTACAATCATTCCAGAGACTAATGAATGCCTGAAAAAAATAAAAGCATGATGAAGTCAGAGTCTAGAAAAGGCATCATGAAAGTGACATTTGAGGTGAGACCTAAATGATGCAAGATGGTGACCATGCAGAGATCTGGACACAGAGCACATCATGCAGAAGGACGGGCAACTGCAAAGATCTAAGGCAAGAAGGCGGTTGGCACTCCTGACTGTCACAAAGGCCTGCGCCGAGCGGCGCATGCAAGGGCGGGGCAGAGCAGGCCACAGCTCCCACAGGCAGGCACCGGAGGCTCAGGGAGGAGCCTATACTGCACTCCAGGTGCAAGGAGGAGCCGCCGAGGGCTTTCCGCAGAGCAGCGATGAGACTTAAATTTGTTAAGATCACTCTGGATGCCTGTAGGGAAAGGTCTGTAGGCTGCAAGAGGAGATACAGGGAGACCTATGCTTAATTAACTGTTTTAGAAAAACAAAAACAAAACCCCAAATCGGAGGTTTCAACAAATGAATACATTGTATGGGCTCTTTTATTCTTACTGAATGAAAGGTTGGTAATGGAATTTTCCGGACCCAATGCGTTCTCTCCTAGCTTGGCTCTCTGCAGATAGTAGGCGCTCTGCTATTACGCCTCTTCCCTCCCCTGAAACCCTTGGTCAAGAACAGTGACTTCCAAAGCCTTAAACGTCTCTTTTCAAAAAACAGTGAGGGTCACTTTCTTAACAGAAGTTCAATATGTCGAACTAGAGGTACGTGGGGGGTGGGGGGCACTGTGAGGCACCTCCATGAGAACACTGGTCTGATATGTCAGTGGCAATAAGCATGCATAACTACACCACACCGCCGTCTACCACACTGCTCAGTGAAGAGATCAAGAAGTTCATCGCACAGTCAAAGGAAATGCAATTTCCTGGGAGTACAAATGTTTAATACATAAACCACTGTTAATATACAGTAGTGACTGTAAATATAGCAGAGTCCTATCAAATTATAATGTGGATTTGAGTATATTAATGGCCAAGTCACAGACTACCAAGCAGAGAAATTACTAAAAACTAGGCATGAAATGATTTAGTCTATAATCAAGTATTAATCTTGTATCCTAATACCCATGTTATAATAGGATTTCTCTGAAGTCACTTATTAAGCCAAATCACCTGCCAAGCCCTTCACTAGATTTCAAACATCACAAAGTAGTAATGACTCTTCAGGCAATATGGTTTTCTTCATTTTTATAGTCTACAGACTAAATATATTTAGATATTTTTTAAAGTATATGTGTATAATTTGCAAACATCAAAAAAAAAAAAAGTTTCCATAAAGGAGCTTGATCTCTTGGAATTACTTCTATCTGCCCACACCTTGCTTCTAACTCTATTTATATAATGAGATTAGCCATGTTACCACAACAGGAAAAGGCATGGCTCAAATCAGCTATAACCACGTAAAGGGCTAATCCAATGGAAAAAATTCACAGCCCTGGAATTAGGAACCTCAGCCTTCCACTTTCCAAGCTACCAAAACTACCTCTACCTGAGGTCACCGTCTTGCCTTAAGCACTGGGTGACTCTAAGGAGAAAAAAAGCAAAGAGGGAGACTAAAAGAAGTGATATGGAGAAAGGGAAGGAAGGGTCTCTGGCAGAGAAGCATAAAAATCATCCAAAATGGTCCCACCTAATGTATATGAGAAGAGAGCTTATAAAGAAAGTGGCCTTTTATTATAAAATTTATAAGATTGGTTAAACTATAGAAAAAAGGGGCCAATTTCAAAACGTCACCATCACACTCCATGTACTTCCCCCACCCGCAACCAGGCAGTGTCTGTGTTTCCATAAAGACCAAAGGCAGGACAGCGAGTGCTCAGCTGGAGAGACCCCCAGCGGGCCGCCAAGCGCAGTACATGCTGGGGAGAGCCGGGAGAGGAGGCCAGGAAGGTGTGTCTTCCTGCACTCAGCATTTTCCAACTCAACCAAACTCGAAACATCAATTCACTGCAGTTTTTACTATCCAGTCCTCCTCCCCACCCCCTGCCAAGAGCTGTCAAATCTAATGACCTCTATAAAGAGGACCCTTCCATCCTTCCTCGTCCCACTGAATAAAGGGCAAAAGCTATGGAGTACACAAACTTGACACCCAGTTTATCCTTCCTTCTACTTAATCTGACTCTTAATTGTGATTTCTAAATACCAAAACTCAGATAAGTAAAGAGTTCTTCTAAAAAGCCTCATTTCAATTGCCCATGGAATTCTATAATACATGACAAGAAAAGTATGAAAGAAAAGGCTGTCACTCCAAAAAGAATTAAAAAGAAAAATCCCAGAAAGCAAAAAATAGTCAGTCCTTAGAGAACTTTCAGTGTCTCAACAGCAATGATGCTCTTATTTTTCAAATGTGTATATTAAGAAATACTAAACATCTACTGGTTGTTTAAACATACATGAGCTAAATATTAGTGTTAACACTTATGCTTATACAAATACTTACAAATCTAGAGGAGTTGTCATTCCTTACAGTCTTGGCATTTCCAAAAGCTAGTAAGAAAGAAACAGATGCATGGGTAAAATTGACAGAAAAATAATTTCAAGCAGAAATTTAAAGCAAATGGAGTATTCGATAGCTATAAATCCTAGAAAATACAACTTGTAGCAATGGCATTTCTGTCTGAGCTTCCCATAGAAACATACTGAACACAAATCTTAAGAAAGCGTCCACATCTTATTATAAGTTCATAGAAAAAGAGATCATTCCTATGATTCATAGAATTTTTTCAAATATTACTATAAATGTAATCTTGTCTAATTAAATACCTTTTGCTGTTTTAAGAGTAGTCAGTTGAGTGGATAGCAAGCAAGGCTTGTATTCATTATCATCAGTGTAAATAAGATTACTTCAGAGACGACTACTTAATATTGTCAAAGGCTTTATGGAACTTGATGAGGTTTCCAGATGGAAAAAAGCACAAGAAACTTTAAATTATTTAATTTATTTTAAAATGAAGCTACTGAAATTGATTATACATGTAACTGTGAAATATAGAAAGAGTAAGAGATTTGGAAACTAACATAATTTCCAAAAGTTTGGAAATACTACACGGATTCTGTAGTTATACCCATCAGACCTTAGCGCAACTTTCCAGAAAATAAAGAAAACCAAACTGGCCCATAATGCAGAATCCAAGTTTATTCCAAACTCAGCTGCTGCAAGGAGCCCAGTGTTCCACAGGAGTCCCTTTTTAAAAAATGAGGGAACATAAGAACCACAGGTCGATGCCACCCAGGGTCAGAATGCTCCTGTTCCATATAGGTAGTTCATGGTGTCATAAAGAAAAAAGGTCTGTTTCACCAAGCTTGTGCACAAAGTAGTGGCAAATTAATCTGGGCCACGGTAGTAGAGAATGAAGTTGAATAAACATAAGGCACATAAGCAGAGGGATCCCTGTTTGATGCTTTGCAAGAAGCCCAGCAGTGTACCTCAAGCCTCAATGTGCAAACCAGTCACCTAAGGATCTTGTTCGATGGGTCTCGGGATGATCATGAAATTCTGCATTTCTCCGAACACTCCCCATCCCACCCACCCCCCTATTACTAGGATCCCTGGGCCCTGCTGCAAGGACTAAAGAGTACTCAGTAATGTGGCAACCAGAAAAATGAATCTTGAGATTAAGAGGCCAGGCATCAAATCCCTGGAAGGCTCCATAACGTCACTAAATTAAACAGAGGGAAGATTAGAGTAACAGGAGCTCAAATGATGACTAAGGCCTAAAGGCTGATCCAAGTTTTGAAAGCAGTCACGTGATCAAGGCGCAACCGCGGGTTTCCATCTAAATTCACCTGGGATATTCAGTAGCCAAACCCGATGCGTGATATTTCATGTTAGCTGGCTTTTTTGTGTTTTTGATTTTTTTAAAAATAGTTGGTGCTGGCTCAGTTCAGTCGAAATGTTCAAAGTCAACACAGGGAAAGTTCTTTGTGTCAGCGATTAAGCTTGGGAGGGGTATAGTTTGGTAGGTCCCTGACGCCAAATTCCCTCTTCAGTAGAAAATCAGCTGAGACGCTCTACTGAGTGGGGAAACCTGCACACAGGAAATACTCAAAAAAGGATACTTACTGAAGAGGCTCGCATCATTATCTAGCTTCCAGCACCAGCTAAGAGCCTAAATGAATGCAACCCTGAAAATGCTGAGTGTTGCCCTAGCGGTCACGAAGACCAGGGCATTTCTCGTGCTTTTTACAGGCTAGCCTTCCCAGTGGGTGTGAACATGTAGGGGGCCAAGCTAACTAACTTGCATAGCCCCAAAGTCCAGCCTGAGATGCTGATGCATAAAGGACAGTTTATTGTGGCTTGAAGGTCAAGGGCAAGTGAAAGAATTGCTTCAAAAAAACTTTATTCAGGGAGCCATTTGCGCACCATAAACCATCTTTTCATCAAACAAATCCGAGCTGCACACACAGCTCTAAACACTAAAGTCTTTTATTGTGAGCCACAGAATCAAAAACAAGTGTTCCATTCTAGAACACTTTTGAGACACATTCCTCAATGGTTTTTTTTAAGTTCATTGTTCTAAGTGTTCATTTACAGTAGCAGTTCCAGTTAAAAAGTAAAGCATTCCCATAAAAGATAATACGTGCCCACAGCAGACATTTCTCCCATTTCCTGCACTGGGGCCTAGTTCCAAACACCATCAAATAAAGGGCCAGATTCTCATCAGAGATGCAAGCTATGCATCCACAGTGCAGATCCTTTAGATCTCAGCATTCTTAAAATAAGCATAGACAGAAATACACGTACAGCACCCTAACTTAAAAGCAAAAGGCAAAGTAAACAAAAAATCAAATACTGGAACAATAAAATGAAGATACAGCACTTTCTGTAACAGCTTCTTTATTCAGTAAGGTGACAAAGGGGACGAAAGATCGGTAACAGTGGAATAGATGTTTCAGCCTTTGCTTTTCACGGTAAAGTATTTTCACTAGTCTTGTCTCACTATCTGGGGGATGAAGGAGGGGCTAGGTCCAGGTAACAAAGAACACAGGCAGGGTTCTGTCCCTCCACGCTGGGGGGCATCCCACTCACCCCAAAGCACCCCTGCTTGAATCCGCGTTAGATCTTGACCCTCCATGACTTTGAATAAAGAGGTAAACCAAACTACTGTTCTACACCAAGGACTCTCATCAGGGCTGTTCTTGACCCTTCCCCATCAGGGGACATTTGGAAATGTCCTGAAACCTTTTCAATGCTGACAACTAGGGGCAGGGGTGCTCCTGGTACCTACTGGGTAGAGGCCAGGGATGCGGCTAAACATCTTACCATGAAGGCACAGGACAGCACTCCATGGCAGAGTTTATCCAGTCCAAAATGAGGTTGAGAAACCCTACTCTATCACAACTGGATCAAGTGACAATAAAGACATGCTTACAATATAAAGCAAAAATTAAGGGCTTGCCATCAATAGGGAAAGACTGATTTACTGTTTCCGAAGCAAAGAATGGTTTATGCCTATGGTTTATGCCAACCTCCATGGCATTAGGGGGACTCACCTCTGGCTTTTTCTGATGACATTATGGACTACATGTATACGTCTCCCACCAATTTTTATGTTGAAGTCCTAACCCCAATGTGATTGTATTTGGAGCTGGGGCCTTTAGGAAGTAATTAGGGTTGTATGAGGTCATGAGCCAACCAGGGCCCCACCCCTGACCACCACACACAACGAAGAGGTCATGTGATCACACAGCAAGATGGTGGCGACCTCCAAGCCAAGAGGCCTTCCTTGCTGGCACCTTCACTCTAGGACTTCTGAGCTTCCAGAAGTGTCAGAAAATAAATTTCAGTGGTTTAAGCCACCCAGTCTATGGTATTTTGATAGACCAGCCCGAACTGACTAACACAGATGGCCAACCATAGAATCTGAACTCCAGAGTCAGGTTTAAGCTTTCCGTGACCCTGAAAACAACTGTCCTTTAGATGTTTCTCTGGCACGGCCTTTCTGACAACAGAAATAAGCAACCACAGGTATTATCCCGAATGATAAAACTGTGCTGCACTCACACAGCACTTTTTTCACCCATCAAATCAAATGCAAATATCAGGTGATTATTTTTAGGCAAAACTGGGAGTGATTCAAATAAAAATTGAAAGGGAAAAAAATGAATGTAAGTGGGAAAGCCCCTTTTAGATGAGTAAACTGTCTCCTTCTTTAAGCACCTGAAGCCAAGAGTCCTTAGGACACAGCTCATTTGCTCAGCAGGTCTGGGCCTGAATCTTCCTTCCTCTCTCCCCGCTCCCCCCAACCCCCCTCCCAGCCCACCAGATACCTGAAGAGTCCTGCAAACTGGATCTACTGTACAAGTCACACTGACCCAATGTACACAGAAAATCCTACCTTCCAGGACTGGGTTGGACTGTAAAAGCTGCTCTTTGACTTGGTTCACTTCTGCTCCTTTTCCACAAACGGCTGCTACGTAGGACATAACAAGCTTGCTGGCCTCTGTGGATGAAAACAAATCCTATCAATAAATTAAGCAGAAATCCGGAAAAAAAGTTTAGAGGAAGGAAATTGGGTGAAGAAGATCCACTAATACTGTTTTCATGCCTTTATACCTGGGATTGAAATAATGTTTTGGAAATCTTTTAAAATATGTGTGCTTGCCACCAGTCAGAATGGCTAAAATCAACACCACAGGAAACAACAGGTGTTGGCGAGGATGCGGAGAAAGGGGAGCCCTCTTGCGCTGTTGGTGGGAATGCAAACTGGTACAGCCACTCTGGAAAACAGGACGGAGCGTCCTCAAAAAGTTAAAAATAGAACTACCTTACGATCCAGCAATAGCACTACTAGGTATTTCCCAAAGGATACAGAAACACTGAATCGAAGGGTACATGCACCCTGATGTTTACAGCGCAGTATCAATAATAGCCGAATTATGGAAAGAGCCCAAGTGTCCATTGACAGGTGAATGGATAAAGAAGATGTGGTGTATAAATCCAATGGAATAGTACTCAGCCATCAAAAAGAATCAAATCTTCCCATTTTGCAATGACGTGGATGGAGCTGCAGAGTATCATGCTAAGTGAAATAAGTTAGTCAGAGAAAGACAAATACCATATGATTTCACTCATGTGGAATTTAAGAAACAAAACAAATGATCATGGGGAAAAAAGAGAGAGGCAAACCAAGAAACAGACTTAACTATAGAGAACTAACTGATGGTCACCAGAGGGCATGGGGGGTGGGGGTGGGGGTTAAATGGGTGATGGGGATTAAGGAGTATACTGGTTGTAATGAGCACCGGAAATTGTACCTAAGTGCTGAGTCACTAAATTCTATACCTAAAACTAATATTATACTGTGTATTAACAGGAATTTAAATAAAAACAAAAAAATTTAAAATTTAAAAAAATATATTTGTGCTTTCTATTCAATGACATGTCATTAATTCAGATACAATAGGAATTGTGCTTAAAGATTATCACCAGGATGAAAAAAAATTCGCTGAGTAATATAACCAACAACGTCAGGAGAACTATCTTCTTAAAGCAATCATTCACACATAATTACAATATTATACACAGATAATTCAGCCAAAAATAACTTGGTAATCTGGGTAGTTTTACAAAAGCATTCTTAAAGTTTAAAAGAACTGTCCTCCTCAAAAATATTTTCTAAATCAGGGGCGCCTGGGTGGCACAGCGGTTAAGCGCCTGCCTTCGGCTCAGGGCGTGATCCCAGCGTTATGGGATCGAGCCCCACATCAGGCTCCTCTGCTATGAGCCTGCTTCTTCCTCTCCCACTCCCCCTGCTTGTGTTCCCTCTCTCGCTGGCTGTCTCTATCTCTGTCGAATAAATAAATAAAATCTTTAAAAAAAATATTTTCTAAATCAAACTAGTTTGCTCACAACTAGACTAAATTAGTTACTCTTCAACTCAATTAAAAAACCAAGCAGCTAATGTAAGGATTTGGTAACAAGAAAGTTAGCTTTTTCAGGGCACAGTTGTTTTCAAAGGTTTCACCAGTAACTCTGAAAGGTAAACTGCTAAAAATGCCAACCACCTGTGGCATACAAAGAATTCTTAGCTCAAAGGTGGGCAAGATTTGTTTTTGGTAGCTTTATCCTTTGGTGTCTATCAGCCTGTGTCCCCTCCCAGCATCTGCCTCTTGGAACCTGATCTTTTGAATACTGCCTTCCAAGGAATATTAATATTCAGGGAAAATGAGGTCCAAAGTCAAATGAATTAGATGAAGTGAAATAGGTTTCTTTTTAAAGGGCTTCCTGGAGAATCATGTGCATGGTGAAATTCTGGAAAAGGCTCTAGAATGCTACATTTCCCAGACTGGTTTGCCATGGGATCTGTTTCTCACGGAGCTGTCCTCATTCTGATTTTCCATAACCAGGGAGGGGCTCGACTATTAACTATCAGCAGAATTCAACACACACCTTCATTTGGGCAGTCGAGGCAAGGAGACTCATCAGAAATCTTGCTTTCTCCAAAGTCTGTGCACTGGTGCCACCATCTGAGAGCAGGACGCTTCCTCAGATCTGAGTGACAATACCCCTGCCCACAGGTGTAAGGGGGCAGATCTCAACACTGCCCTTTCTCATAGAGAAACCTACAGGTGGCTTCCAGTCCCACTGCCCACCACGAAGAAGTAATAAATGAACAACTGGAATTCACCTTGAGCACATTGCCTGGCACTTGCTTTAGGGCTTTAGAGCAACCCAAAAGCATTGACTAGCAGAGCTACTGAGCACCAAGAATCCACATCAGGTCACATAGTTCTCAAGGCCTGACGCAGAAGCAAATAGGGTATAGGGAAAGCAAACAATCTCATGGAGCCCTGAGAAATAAGGTGGGAGACTGGGTACTTCTGCAATGGTTGCAGTGAAGTCTTCCTCCAGTGTGCTTTCTGGGTAATGAAAATGGGTCCACACAGGTTCTCTGGTGGTCTGTGATGGCTGGTTTCTGTTGTCTTCTTTTAGGGACTGCAACTGAGAAATGCCAATCTTTTCATCTTTGTGATTCCCTTCCTCCAAAGGGCCCTGTCCCTTCACACAACTTCCACTGTGTAAAGTTTCGAACTACATTTCCCACTGTTCTCAGGATTTCAGAATCTAAAAGCTGGTGAATTATATATGGAGAGAGAGTTTATATGCTATCACATGTCATTTGGCTTCCTGGTGCCACAATTCCCTCTACCCATTGGTCTGAACTGGAACTCTTCTTCCGGTCACTTCAGGATACTTTCTTTCCAGGCTCTCTGGCTTTCGAGTTCAGGTGAGGCTGCCCTCCCAGGAAATTCCTGACATCCTGTGCTGGCTGGTCTCCAACTCGGAGCCACCTCTCCTGAGTTTCCCACGCATCCCAACTAGTCTGGCCTCGAAGCAACTCACCTCCAGGCCTGCTTTCCCATCATTCCACCTGTCATTGGTACCTTCGCTCCCTATCCTCGCCTCCACCTTCACATATGTTATTACATCCCTGACAAGAATTCCTGGCCTATCTTTCTACCCATTATACTACTACAAGACTGGAAGTATTCATAGGCACAATAACAGTCTCAGATAGTGGCAAATACACAGAGACACACACACACACACCACATTTATTTTAGATGAAAAAGTAAGTTTCCTTTTAGGTAAACTCACAATAAATATTAAAAGTCCAGGTCAGGCTTTTTTGTTTATTCCAGTGATTATGGACCTCACTGTTGCCAAACCTCAAACTTCAGATACATGACCACGCTGAGTTCTCTGGAAATCCTGTTCTGGACCAGGACGGACTCTTAGGGACAAAATGCTGGGGGTGGGGGTGGGGGCAGGAATCAACCAAGAATCAAAATTCTCTGGCGGCTGTTGGAATTGGTTTGGCCTCTCAGAGAATTTTTAATGGCCAGTATGAAAAGAATCAAGTTTTCTCAGGGTCAAATCTGTTTACAAAACGGTACAAGGAGCAGATCTTTTGGAATTTGGATTGAACTTACATCTGGCTATTAAACTAAATATAAACCCACAATATCTACTGCCATAGAAGAGGAGTTAACCTAACTGAAATTAGGAATGACTTTTATTAACTTTAAAATCTATTTAAGTAATTCAAATATAATTTTTAAATGTAGTTCAAGGATACTTCCTCCTAAGTTGTTAAAAAGTTTGTACATTCAATTCTTCACTATCTTTGGGAAATCTAATCCTGGATTCATTTTGATAATTCATTTTTGGAAGCCAGGAGTAAGGGTAGTTTTCTTTAAACAATCTCATTATCTAAAAGAGACAACTCTTAGAATTTTTTTCCCCTGACATAATACTTGATCTAAATTAAGCAGCTCATGAGATACTCAACACTTCAGAGAAATAAGCAGAAGAGTAAGGATAAGTCGCAAGGTCCAACATAGTTTAGAAGACTGTTCTCCTAATATTTCACCATGCTGGAAACAGGAAATAGAGTTATCTCATGGAGCTTTCTGCTTCATTTCCTTTTGGCCCTTCTGTACTGAAGTTCAAATAAAGTATCTTTATTCGAGTATGTAGATATTTATCCAAATCAAAACTTCATGTAATAACCTCTATGAATGAAATATATTTCTAAGAATCAAGAATTATCATTTTCTGTATGTCAAAGTCCAGTTTTTGGATTATGTTGATTGTTATAGAAACCAACTAAACATGACCTTGGCAATCACGGCATACAATTAGAAGCACTTTCCAAAACAACACTCTTGAACAGTGGATACTTTCATCCAGTAATCACACTCTTCAATGACCATGTCTTTCATGTACATTGTAAAAATAGAAAATGATTCTACTTGAGACAAAAAGGCATATTCTTCACGTGTACTCAAAACTCTGAAAAGCACAGCTATTTCAGACCTAAGAACACTGGCATTTAAAACTGGCAAAACAACAGCATTTGTTTAGAATCAATTCTTAGTTTATCATTGTCTCTCACTCACAGATACTTCAGATATGTAAATTTATGTACACTTATCTGTTTGAATGTAACATGAATCCTAAAATTCATCAACAGTCAGACAAACAAAATATTAAGTCTTCGAAGCAAAAGTCTCTTCTCACCAGAAAATGGTAGAACATCTAGGGTTTAACAGACATTCTGCGCTAATGGGCAAATGGCCTGTCACACAATACTTCTAAATCAGACTGGATCAGAATTCATTCGACAAAGAGTAGAAAGGGGTTGCAGAAGATAGATGATGGAATTTTAAATTTCTGATAAGGAAAAAATGAGAACTAATTTAACTCTGTATTCTCTGGTACCTTGTAAAGGATTGTGAACAATATATGCAATTATTACATAATCATATAATTACATAGTAATATTTTTTATGAAAGAAACCACTGTGAAGTAGCAGTAGGTGAGTGAGGAAGGAAAAACAAACACTTCAGGGAACAACATTCGCACTCAGAAGGACAACAGGATGGGAATCTTGCTGCTAAGACAGCAAAACCTGTGGGTGTTAACTGAACAGGCTCCCGTGGATTCAGTCACGGTATCAGAAGGAAAAAAACCAAAAACATATGGATACAAGAAACGCTTATTCGAGTTTTCGTCACAGAACTTCTCATAAATTTATCCAGGAGTTAAAGGTATCCACGTATGCATTCACAGTACATGCAACACCATGAATGTCACGTATAGATCATATAATACATACATGTCATACAGCAAACAGAGCCACTCATTTCCACACACATATACTGATATATTTGTCTGCTTCTATACTTCTCTGTCTCCTTGGTTAAAATATCCAAGTCTTTCTGGGCACCTGGGTGGCTCAGTTGGTTGAACATCTGCCTTTGGCTCAGGTCATGATCTCAGGGTCCTAGGATGGAACCCCCTACCTTGGGCTCCCTGCTTAGCAGGGAGCCTGCTTCTTTCTCTCCCTCTGCCCCTCCCCATGCTCATGCTTCTCCTTCCCCCTGCCTCAAATAAATAAATAAAATCTAAAAAAAGAAAAAAATCCAAGTTTTTCTAGGGACTGAGCTTACATAGGTCTCACAGTCCAGTGACTTAAAGACTAAGACTACCTAAATCAATGAGGCCAACTTTGTATACAATGAAAGAAGGATTCTGCAACACAGAGAAACACCCTTTTCAGCAGCCACAAGTCTGCAAGACTGTAAAGTAAGCCAGCTGCAGCATATCCAAACTAGTCAGACAGGAGGCCTCAAACTGTTCTGGTCGTGGCACAAAAAGTACGGGTCTCGCAATGAGAAATGCAGCCTTTACCCTAAGAGGAATCATGACGGGCAGTGTTTCTACTGAAATACAACGCTATATACAAGTTGCTCTGCTCCTGGAAGTTGGCCACGAGATCTCTGATAATTAATATAAAACATATGGATCAAGAGAGGCCTTTCTCACATGGGGAAGAAACAAAACACAAGCTCACTATTCTCTGGGCTTCAGTCTGCTTAGCTGTTCTGCTTCCCTGGGACACCTCTGCAAGGAGATGTAAAGTCATACAGATGTAAAGTCGTATAAGGTTATTTGGGGTTCAGAACCAAAGTTCTTAATAAGCAAGGCAGGTTTCATAACTCTCTTAGCAGATGGCTAGAGAGTTCCTAGAAACTGATGTAACTGTAAAATTAGAAACCAAATAATTTATACTGTTTTCTTATGTCAGGATCATCATCTTAGGCCCACAGATTTATTTTGATGTCTTTGGAAAAAATGTAGTTATGATGGTTCCTTCATGTTCTGCCTCCCCTGCCCCCAGCAGTGGTTGAATGATTCTCCACAAACTATCTGTATTCACAGTAGTGAATTCTGAGTTCACTGCCTAGAAATACTTGGGCACTTTTATGAGGCATGATGAATTTTTTATTTAGCACAGCAGTAATGAATTAAATAGGACCCCAAAGGACTCAAAGAGTTCATGCCTCTCCCTGAGTGCCCACATTATATAATCACGTAGCATAAGAATATCTCCACTGCTTAAGGCCAATAACCTCATCATCACCAAGGGGGTTTACAACCTCGTTAAATTAATTACTTCTTGTAAAATAAGCCCTCTGATACTGCAGAATAGTCCTGTATAAGCTATCAAGTAAAGATTCTTACCGAAAAGAGATACTATGTGTAAACTATACAGCGCATTCTGGGCCCTCCATAAATGTTAGTTCTCTTCTTCTTTCATTTAATTACCAACAAAATCTTTAATAACAATGTGTACTCAAAAAACAATTTCAGTGGACGAGATAATGTGACATTTCAAAAGTGGCCTGGCATCCCTCTTCCCCACAAAACTGATGAAACCCCCCTCCAAATTCCTCACACGACCATGCTGCAATCTCTATATTATTTTCCATCATTTCATTTTCCCGTAAGTAATCTCCAGGAAACAGAGACATTAATCAACACATAAATTCTATGCTTTACTCAGATGGATAGTCTAATGACAACTAAAACCATAATAAAATCTGAGGCAATTTTTGTATCACTGCTTTCAAAATGAAAGAAAAGTAGAAAAAGATGGAATAAGTAAATGAAGCACTAAATGTCCCTGGGGACAGAGAGGTAGCAGATGTTGGGATCTATAAATGAAAAGGAAGAGCTTATTAGCAGCTACCAAAGAGTGTAGTTGAGTAGATATTTTAAAATAGCAGCTCTCAGGACTAGGGTCCACCTCTCAGCACTAGGAGGTTTAATGATAATGGACAGCTGAAGCATGACAAGGTCCAGCAATCACAGTAGCTCAAAAATAAGATAAAGGCATCAAATGACCTCTAGGCAGTGCTATTTCAAGGTATGATCCAAAACCCAGCACTACTCAAAGTTGGTAGGTCGATGGACTATTACTGGTCTACACATGAGAACAGGCTTCCATAAGTTTTCATAGCAATGTGGTCATTTATTTTGTCTGTTTACACTGAAAACAATTAGAGATTGCTTCTTCTATGTCTTCTTTATTTTTCATTTTTCTGATATCAATCAGGTACAGATCTGGGGAGGAGAGACTGATGTTTCATGGTGAAAGGTTTGAGAAGCACTGCTCTAGAAGGCTATGGTACCCCCCCTCCAGCTTCCCACCTGACGCAGCACCTAGCCTTGTGTACAGCAAATAGAATGACCCTACCAGAGGGAAAAAGCAAAGGCCAGGACGCGGCTGTCTGTTCTTATGACAGAGGGCAAAGGGATCCTAGGAGGGACGAAATCTGGGGAGAACAGGAAGAAAAGGATTCCAAGTGGTGAGTGGTCTGTTGAAACCCAAAGGACAAGTTATTACGTAACAAAATATCAAGAGAAGAGAAAACTACAGAAAAAAAGAATGAACTCCATCCCACCAGATTTCTACCAGAGGAATGAGGTGTTTTTGCTCTTCTCAGAAAAGAATGAACACCAACCCCTCTGAAATAGTACCAGCAATCTCCACTTAGCTTTTCAATAAGGAAGACACGTGAGCCCACCAGGAGATGGAATCTCGGTACGGGAGGGAGCAGTGTGGTTTACAACCCTCTGAGAAGGAGGGGGTCATGCACTGACATGGCTAATTAGTGGATGTGTTGTCTTCTTGGAATGTATGTTCCAGAGGAGATGAAGACTGGGCCAACACCAATCAAGCCAGTGACCACAACCCACTTCTGATGACTCAGGAACAAACTGATACAATCAGATTCTCAAAAAATGTATCTTCAGTCATGAAGAAGAATGAGTAAAAACCTAAAAAAATTAATAGCCATAGGAATATTTTCATCTCTTCCTCCCTCATGCTTAAATAAAAAGAAAGATGTGCTGTGAATAGGCTTGAAGATACAGTCAAAAGGACTGGGGTAAGGAGAAGGTGGCATGAGATATACCAATATAAATGCCTCCTGTCAAAGGATATGGTTTTTAACTTGCCTTGCTACCATTTCCATTGGTCAACTTGGTAGCGAACGAGAAGCTGTACTACTTCTAAGAATTCAATTGTTTCATAAGAACGAACTGGTAAGTGACAGAAGAGAGGCAAAAACTTTGCCCCAAGACACCAGTGTCCTCTTAAAGTGTCTACTATAAAGACAGAGTTCTTAAAACCTAAAGATCTCACAAATTTCTGAACAAATAGAGGGTAAGAGCCCATCCCCAGAGATGAGATGAATGATCTAAAAAGGGATGGGAAACTATATAATGAAATACTGCCTAAATATAATAATAGAGAGCAAAACTTCTAATGAAAAGTAGCACGAGCTGCAATTATTGAAAAGGAGAAAAAGCATGAGAGTGAGGTATTCCAGAAGTAAGGTAGGGACTAGTTCACACAGAACCTTATGTAACAAGCACAATGGACTTGACATTTATTTTAGTGCAACCAAAACCATTAAAATGTTTATATAAAAAATATCTTGAGACAAATGAAAACAGGAAAACAATATATCAAAACTTAGGAGATGCAACTTTTAGGAGGAAAGTTTACAGTCACAAATGTATACATCAAGAATAAAGAAAGATCTCAAATAAACCTACTATTACACCTCAAGGAACCCGAGAAAGAAGAACCAACTAAGCTCAAAGTTAGGGGAAGGAAGGAAATAATACTGATTAGGGCAGAATTAAATGAAACATAGAACTGTAAAATGACAGAAAACATTAATAAAACTAAGAGATGGTTCTTTGAAAAGATAAACCAAATTTACAAACCTTTAACCGAGAAATGAGAGGTCTCAAATAAATAAAATTATAAATGAAAGAGGAGACATTCAACAAACGCCATATAAACACAAAGAACTTTAAGAGGCTAGTGTGAACAATTACATGCCAACAAACTGGACAACCTGTAAGAAATGGGTAAGTTCCTAGAAACACACGAACTACCAAGACTGAATCATAAAAAATAGAAAACGTAACAGACCAATAACAAGTAAGATTGAATCAATAATCAAAAACCTCCCCAAATCAGATGGTTTCACTGTTGAATTCTACCGAACATTTAGGGGAGAATTAACACCAAACTCCCTCTCTCTTCCAAAACACCGAAGAAGAGGTAACACTTCCAAACTCTTTTCACAAATCCAGACTTACCCTGATACCAAAGCCAGATAAGGACACTACACGAAAACTACAGATCAATATCCCTGATGAACATGGATGCAAAAATTCTCAATAAAATACTACCAAACTGAATTCAATGGCTTATTAAGAGCATCATACACTGGGGCGCCTGGGTGGCTCAGTTAGTTGAGCATCCGACTCTTGATTTTAGTTCAGGTGATGATCTCAGGGTCCTGGGATCAAGCCCTGCGTTGAACTCCACGCTCAGTGGGAAGTGTGCTTCAGGATTCTCTCCCTCTCCTTCTGCCCCACCCCTGTTCACGCAAACCCGCTCGCTCTCTCTCTCAAAATAAATAAATCTTAAAAAACAAACAAAAAAAGATCACACTCCATGATCAAGTGATATCATCCCTAAGACGCAAGGATGTATCAATAGATGTGATACATTACATTAAGAGAATAAAAGATAAAAATCATATGAGCATCTCAATAGATGCAAAAAGGTATTTGATGAAATTCAATATCCTTTCCTGATAAAAACTCTTAACTAATTGGGTACAGAAGGAACATACCTCAACATAGAAAAGGCCATAAATGACAAGCCCACAGCTAACATCATACTCGATGGTGAAAGGTTGAGAGCTTTTCCTCTAAGATGAGGAACAGGACAAAATTGCCCGCTCTCACCACTCCTATTTGGCATAGCAGTAGAAGTCCTAGCCAGAGCAATTATGCAAGGAAAAGAAATAAAAGATACAGAATCAGAAAGAAGTAAAACTGTCTCTGTTGTAGAGGGATCTTATACACAGAAAACTCTGAAGATGCCACCCAAAAGAACTGTTAGAACTAATAAACGAATTCAATGAGGTTGCAGGAGAAAAGATAAGCATACAAAAATCGGTTGTGTTTCTTTATACTGACAACAAAGTATCTGAAAAAGAAATAAAACAATCCTATTCACAAGAGCATCAAAAACAATAAAATACTTAGGAATAAATTTAACCAAGGAGGCAAAAGATCTCTCTACTGAAAACATAAGACACTCATGAAAGAAAATTAAAGACGACACAAATAAATGGAAAAATATCCTGTGTTCACAGATTGGAAGAATTAATAGTATTAAAACGTCCACACTACCCAAAGAAATCTACAGATTCAAAGTAATCCCTATCAAAATTCCAATGGCATTTCTCACAGAAAACCAAGAAAAAGTCCTAAAATTCATATGGACCTACAAAGAGACCACAAATAGCCAAAGCAATCTTCAGAAAGAAGAATAAACCTGGAAGCACTATAATTCCTGATTTCAAAACACTACAAAGCTATAGTAATCAAAATACTATGGTACTTGCATAAAAACAGACACACAGAGCAAATAAACAGAATAGAGGAGCCCAGAAATAAAAACATACATTTCCAGTCAACTAATATTTAACAAGGGAGCCAAGAATACTCAATGGGGAAAACAAAGTCTTTTCAATAAATGGTGTTGCCAAAATTGGGTACTCACTTCTCACATGCAAAAGAATAAAACTGAACCCTATCTTATACCACTCACAAAAAGTAACCCTATCTTATACGACTCAAAAAGTAACTCAAAATGGATTAAAGACTTAACTCTAAGACCTGAAGCCATAAAAATCCCAAAAGAAATCACAAGGCAAAAGCCCTTTGATATTGGTCTTAGCAATGATTTCTTAGCTATGACATGTGAAGTACAAACAGCCAAAAGCAAAAATAAACGAGTGGGACTGCATCAAACTGAAAAGCTTCTGTAGAGCCCAAGAAACAATCAATAAATGAAAAGGCAACCTACAAAATGCAGGAAATATTTGACAAGTCATGTATCTGATACACAGTTAATATCTAAAACAACTCAATAGCAGTAAATAATTATAATAATCTGATATAAAAATAGGAAAAGGACGTGAATAGGTATTTCTCCAAATAAGACATTCAAACTGCTAACAGGTGCCTGAGGATGTGCTCCACATCACCAATCATCAGGGAAATGCAATTCAAAATAACCCAGAGCAATCACTGCGTACTTGTTAGAATGGGTATTATCAAGAAAAGCAAGAGACAGCAAGTGCAGGAGAAAATGTGGTGAAAAGGAAAGCCTTGGGCACTGTTGGTGGGAACGTAAATTGGTACAACTGCTACAGAGAACAGTACAGAGGCTCCTCAAAACTTCCAGCGATAGGATTAGTGTCCTTATCTCGCTCTCACTCATTCTCTCTCTCTGGCTCTATCTCTACCATGTGAGGACAAAGATAGAAGGTTTTCACCAGGAACCAAATCAGCAGGCACGTTGATCTTGGACTTCCCAGCTTCCAGGACTATGAGAAATAAATATGTTGTTTAAGCCACCCAGTCTATGGTATTTTGTCAAATCAGGCTGAATTGGCTAAAAGAAGTGGGGACTCTAAAACTTTATATATACTACCAGTGTTGAATTCCAGCTCTGCCCCTTTCTCACTGGGAAGTTTGGACATGTTGGTTAACCTTTCTGTGGCTCAATTTCCCCGTGATAAAAACTGGGGTAGGAAGAATAGCTACACATGTAATATGCTAAAGCACAATGCCCAGCACAACGGGTACTTACGTAGGGTAGCTACTGTTATTACCCAATGGCATGGCAGTGGTTCCCTCATGGGAGGGAACAGAATCGGAATTTGTCAGTTTCACAAGAGGCTATAAAAATGGTCTAAAATTTATAAAAATAAACAAGATTCTACATTTAAGCTTACAATACTTCGTTCGACAATACTAGATTGAGCATATCTGACCTAACAGAGGTGGACACACAAAAAACCTACAGGATTTTGCTTGATGAAAAGACTGGTATGATTCCATACATGTGTTATATTAACAAAAGCCTGGTATCCATATTAAGAGAGGGAATAGTTCCACCATAACCAAGACCAAACTGGAAGTACTTATTGCATCTGTCTCTCTTCTGGGGATGTAATTTGGTGAAGCATATAGACAAACTGGGATCATTCCAGAATAACAGGACCATGATAGTGAGGGATTTGAGAATGAGATCTAATCTTCCTAGTATATGCTCTTAAAAGCACCCTGTATTTTTCCCTCACTACACTTTACATTCTGTATATGAACTATATGCATACATGCATACATACAATACATGTGTTTATGTGGTACACGTACTATGTACATTATATAAAACACAGAGTTATTGTCTATCTCCTCCACTAGTTTACAAATTCAGTAAGGACAAGGATGGTATCTGGCTCACCAGTGTATCACTAGTACTTAGTATAGTACCTTTCACCTTATTTGTATTCCTAATTTGTACTCAAAAGTTATTTCCTGGGGGCTCCTAGGTGGCTCAGCCAGTAGAGTGGCTGACTTGGCTTTGGCTCAGATCATGGTCTTGGCATCCTGGGACTGGGCCCCCTGTTGAGAAGTCTGCTTGAGGATTCTCTCCCTCTGCCCCTCCCTATCCCTCTAAAATTAATAAATAAATCTTAGAAAAAAAATTATTTCCTGGATGAATGAGTAAATGAATGTGCATCACACGGGAAATTTTTGAAGACAAGGGATGTTTATTTAGCCCTAGGAAGATACCATGGATGACTTCAAATAACTGAGTGACTGCCCCGTAGAAAAGAAAGTACACTAACTGGATAAGGTTCCAGACGGCAGAGGTAAGACCACTAGGCAGAGGCAGAATCCAACTCTAGGTAAGAAAGAACATACGTTAGCTGAACCTGTATGGCAAATGTAGCAGTCGGCTTTCCAAAGCAGTGAGCCCTCCATCACTACAAAAGCAGGGAGTTTGGCTGTTCTATGGGAAGGACCCTACAGTAGGAAGTGTACAACTACAATCCCTTCCAGTGATAGAAGACTATGCTTTCTTTCCGTTCTTACTTTCCGTTCTCTTTTTTTCCTAAAGATTTTATTTATTTATTTGAAAGCGAGCAAGTGAGGACAAACAGGGGGAGGGGCAGCGGGAGAGGGACAAGCAGACTCCCCACTGAGGAGGGAGCTGATGCTGGGCTCAATCCCAGGACTCCAGGATCATGACCTGAGCCAAAGGCAGACACTTAACCAACCGAGCCACCCAGGCGTCCCTGTTACTTTCCGTTCTTACATGCCAGTCAATAAGACTTTAAAGGCATACATTTTAAGAGGGGCTTATGAACAAAATATTCATTTCAGTCAGTTGACTGAAATATCCATGGGCAATTTTCTTCTCTGAATAATCAAAGACTCAAAGTATGCTAATCCGATCACTTAATAGCCAAGCAAAGTAGAAATGTTTAAATCCCTTTTTGGCAAACTAGTAGAATCATCGGAGGCTTGCGTATAAAACAAGAACATTTTATAGATAAAATGGCTGCGAAAATACCATCTCCCTCATTCTCCTCCTCCTTCAGGGACGTATTAGTTCATCAAAGAAACTCACTGACAACAGCGGTTTTGACCTGCCCAAGTTTGGACTCAGAGAGCACAGCTCTTCTAAATTTTTTCCAGGTTAGCTGGGCACCACACGTAAAATCGCTTTTTCACTCAAAAGCATCATCAATCATATGAATTGTTTTTATTAAAAGTACAAGGAAAAAAGCATAATCTCTCTATTCAAGAGTCTGTTTTATGGGGAGGTTGCCAGCCAATCTAAAAATATATAGAAAAATCTCAATTCCTTAAGCTTCAAAGACCTTAGAGTGAAATTAAGCATTTTTCTGGTATATCCCCTCCTCACTCTTTAGCAGAGGTAAGATGTGCCTGTGGCCTCTCAAAGCCCAAACAATTCGTCATTCGTCAGAGAAGTGGTAAGACCTCACAGGTCTGGGGCCTTGGAGGAAAAGTAAAAGACCTTGAAGTAGATCTGGAATCCAGACAAACTCCCACATTGGCTGAAATTCCTTTGACAGGTACCCGTTTCTTCCTGTGAGAGATCTAAGTCCTTCCCAGAGAACATTCCATTATCCTCATCAGCAGCCTCCCACAAAGGAGCCATCACGGTGGCCCTGGGCAGCTTCATGCTAATGAGGCCCCACCTGCCCCCTGCTCCATCATCATCTGTGTGGCATTTACCTTCAAGAGAGGAGAAAAGAAGGTTGTCCAGGGCTGGCCTTACCTGTTTTTCCTGCTCCGCTTTCCCCAGTAATGAGAATACATTGGTCTTTATCTTGATCTCTTAGGGATCTGTAAGCTTCATCTGACAGGGCAAAGCTGCAGGGGATAATGGGAGAAAAGTCCTTAAAATTCAGCTCATTATCATGTGTTTATCAGATGTAACCATAAGCTCTTTAAAGGACACTGATATGCTTTAGATGGGAAGCTCAGACATCGGATTTTATTTCCTTCAAATTCTTAAAGGAAATAAATAAACCCATCCATCCTTGTGGCCCATGTTACCTTTTCCTTCGCATTCCCTAGTAAACAAAATGGTACCAATTTACTACACTGTGAAGACTTGCTTTATTTAACCCACATGTGATACTTCAGGTTCTTTTTATTAAAATCTGGGCAATTCAGAGAAAAAAGGAGAAAATGTCACATCACACGTTCAAAACTGGATGATGCAGATACACCAGTTTCGAAACAATGAGAAAAAATTTTTCTCGAACATTAGAAAAACGCTATGAAATACCAAATACCTGGTATTAGCATCATTAAGCTGAAGACAGAACTACTGCCTTCACAGACACCTAAGTGAGGCTAACCACCCACCAGAGGCCAGAGGTATCACACATCTGCCATGGGTCCTGTCCAGTCCCAGGCCCTGGAGCTCCTGTCCAGTCACTAGGCCCTGTGATGACGAAGGGCCCCCTATCGAAACCAAGTCAGTCCTCAGGTTGATCTTCCCTGCCTTGAAATTTACAGACAAGGTAAAAAGTGCCCCCTCTAGCTACTGAAAAATAATTTTGACAATATGGTACTGTGTTTAAAATAGGTAAAGTCTCTCTTCTATTCATTTATCAACGAGTACTTACCAAGCGTCTACCTTGTGTAAAGAATATGCTGGGAATGTAAAGATAAGTTAAACTCAGCCCTATTTCAGGAATTCTCAGTCAAAAGCAAGGGAGAGAGATAGAAATAGAAAACAGCAACCCTACAAGTTAAAAGCAATGAGAAAGATATGTGCAAACATTGCAGAACAAGACAGAGGCCTCGGGGTGGGGAATGGAGCTGCACAATCTTCAGGGGTAGAAAAACCAGTCCTAAAGAATACAGCAGCAAGACTAAGGGCTTTTAGGCAACAAAGCAAAAGACAAAATAACCTAGAGTGCGGGGAGGGGGGGTTATGGGGGTCTATGAGCAGTTCCTTGCTGCTGGAAGGCAAAGCATAAGGAAGGAACAGATGAGCGATAAACCAGAGAAAAAGATGGGCAGACTCCAAATGAGAAGAGAGATGATAAGGGAGCCACACTCCAGGACTGTAAGCAGGACAGTGGCAGGATCAGATACGAATTAGATAGTAATTAGAGCTAAAAACAGCAACATTTAGAGCACTGTCCCCAAGCCCTTCCTATTTAATCATGTTAAATCTCACAACAAAACTACTAAGAATAAATTATTATTAATCCCATTTCCAGAGATGAAACTGTGGCACAGAAGACATAACGTGCCATGGTCCCACGGCCAGTGGGACACACTGGAGCCAGAACTGAGCCCTGCCTCTGACCACCGCCATACACCGTGTCTGCATTTGGGACAGAGCCACAAGAGTGGACGTGACACCTGTCTGGAGACAAGGAGGCCAGGGAAGGGCTGGGCTCCAGCGAGAGTGTAGATGTGGCTAATCAGACCACAGACAGCCTTTCAATCCACAACTGGCTTTTCTTGAGAAAGAGTGTAGCACCATTAATACTGACAGTTTACTGAGCGCCTTCGCTGTGCCGGGATGGGGTGCTCGCATATTCAAAATCAGATTTGATCCTTAAAACAGATCTATAAAGTAAAAGTTAGCCTCCTTGAAGAAAACTGACCCAACTCAGACTAAGACATGACATGACATGTCTGTGATCCCTTTCCCAGGAAAGTCATAACTTTACCCAGAAATACCGTGTACTACATTCTTCCCCTCTTGTCACAGCCTCTTAGCACTATCTGTGATGTTATCTTCTAGCTGGACTACTGTGGGACCCTCAGAGAGGGTCTGTATTCTGTAACCATGATTTCGATGAATCCAATGCCTTGCCCATAATAAGTATACTCTAAATGCATTTGCTGAATCAATGTCTGAATGAGAAAAAAGAAAGAAAAAAGAATGGAAATATCTGGCACAAGGGACTTTTTTGACTAGCAGGTGCCTTTAGCCTGTTTCTGTGACCAGTGCATTGTGATCTCCTTCTGTCCAGCAAGGTCTTACTCTCCTCTCAAATCCCTCTCAGCCATTCCCTATCTAACCAGCACCTTGCTCGCCCCCAAGACCACTCAGCATCCTTCTTTCGTGTTCTCTGATGCCTCCAGGTGAAAACAAACATGCCCCCATATGCATCACTGCATACCAGGAAAGTGAAAAACACAGTGATGGTGGGAGCGGAACATGCCCTGGGTAGGATTCTCCAGACCTCAGATCCACAACTCACCACCTACCTGACCTTGAGCAAGTCCCTCGCCCTGGCCGAACGGCAGTTTCTTCATGTACAAGTTGGAGAATGGAGCCACATATGTTAGCTTGGAAGGCTATATAAAAGCTCTTTAAGTGTTGTAAAGCCCGAAATAAACATGTGAAATCTTTCTGTGTTACAATCTGTTATGTACACATCTTCTTATCTGTTACCGAACATAAGCTCCTCTAGGGCATAGCCTTTCTATCTAATTAATCTCTGTGCCATCCTGCACAGTTATAAACACAAGACCCCGTCAATACCAAAATATGAAAGAATGAATGAGTGAATTCTCTCCAAGTATTGACAAAGTCACTACTGCAGTGAGCCCCATAGAATGGTAATCAGGAAATTCATTTCTTCTCATGACCTTCCTGCAGGAAAGAAGAGCAGTGCTTTGATTTCTTACCAGCCTCACTCCCCTCCCGTTCCTCTCACCTCCACACAACAGTGCAGAGATGCCCCATCATCATCCTCATTGGCAAGAAATGCAGGAAACACATCATGGCAAAAACAAGCGAACTTTTCCAAATCCATATTCACTGACTCATGGGTTAGCATACACCTTTTCTATGCTCCTAAGACTGCAAGTTAGTTTTATGTATTACGCCCTTCATACATCCCAAATGATGCAAAATTACTTCTCACATGAATAACAACAGAGGACTGTGTGTGTGTGTGTGTGTGTGTGTGGTATACACACACACACACACACACACACACACAGACACACAGGCTTTAGGAGATCACCAAGGGACCCTGCCATGGGTTTATTTCACATCAAAACACTTAAGTTAAACACTTTGTTTTTTTTCTTGTCTCCAAGATAGAAATATTTAACTGCCGTTCCCCCAAAGTGGGCTTGATTCATCTAACAGAGTTTATTTTTATATAAGGTAAAGGCTAAACAGGATAGCTATTCTTTCAAGATTCTAGACAGCCACTGAGGTCAAAGTGCCCTGAAAATTCACCACCTGAGGCACGCAAGCACGGAAGGAACTGGCTTGGACTACTGACACACCATCCATGGCACAGTACACCCGTGGTCACACACTTCTTCGTACAAACTCAGGCATGACTTGACATAGTTAAAACAATGACCAAGGGACAGGCCATGAAGGACACAAGCCCTGTGCCCAGTCTTGTTCTTTTTCTCTCTGGCAACATCAGCATGTACCCAGCACCAAGGCCAACATTTATAACTATAAACTGAAACCACATGCCAGTCCTCCAAACCACTCTGTAATTAAGGAACCTAAATAAATCTTTAGAGAAGTTTTTACTTAAAAACACTTGCGATCCATATGCTTCGCATTATTTTGTGAGCATGTCAGCATTGTTATTCACCACACGCAGAAATGAACGGTTTATCCTAATGCGATGACGACAGCGTCAGGGGCAAGCACGGGTTTTATGCCCCGCCACATCAAGGGCGCGGTTTCATCCATTTCTTCTGTCCTCTAGTTGAGCTCTAAGAATAGAGACGGCCTGACACTTGAAAGCCAGCCTCCCCTTCATTTCCAGGTCAGCTACACAGCTGCTGTGTTCGTGGAGAGCCAAACCTTCCCCAACACCAAGGATGCTCACTGCACATTCCCAAACGGCTCCATCTATTGCTTTTCAGTTTTAGAAGTGGTTTGGGGCTCATCTGTTATTTCCCGTCAGGGTGGGATGTTGGGTCACATGTCCAAAATTATCTAGCCCGATTTACGTTCCTCCCCCATCGTCTTTCTGTTCAGAATGTTAATCTCATTCTCAGTTCTGCTTTCATGGTCATCACAGGTGACGGCAGGGCTTCTTTTCCCAAAACTCCATGCTCTCCACCCTGCAGTCACCTTTCTAAGTTTATTTCATCTACAATGCAAAGCAGGAAAGATGTCACAGCAAACACATCACCACCACCACCTAAAGCTTATGTGCTTCCCAGCAGACCTCTAGTTTTCACTCTCTCTGGATCTCCCATAATGAGATGCTTGAGATCTTTCCCTAACGCAGGCTAATCCATTTTGTTAGTTTGTCATCTCCCGTGAGCCAAAGTTTAACAGAACAAAATCTGTCTCAGGAAACTTTCCTGAATTTAGGTAACTGTTTCTACCAATTTGTTTCATGTCGTTTTCTTCAAAAGCTCTCAAAATGGTACTGCCTTTTTCATTCAATCCTGAATTCTAGGATATTTTTGAATCACACCAGGGAAATTCTGCTTCTGACTTTAATTCTCTTAGGATAGCCAGTCTCAAAATTCTCATCTACAATTGATATCTACAAATATCCACTATTTCTTTTCTTTCTAGGTCTGGCTCAGCCCTAAAAACCAGGTTTTTCTAAAATTATGTAACACACACACACACACACGTTTTTTTGTTTTTTTTTAAATTCCTCATCTCCAAGTGTTCCACCAATTTTTAATTTCATCTGAACCTCATTAAGGGCTAAGATAGTCCACAAGAAGGATGGGGAAGAGAAGGAAAAGGAGAAAGGGAATTATGTGTGGTGTGTTTTGCACAGATACTGTGAGGTTTGTTTATTCGTCTGCTTATTTTTGAGGAGAAACACAATGTTGGCCTTCCTTGTAAAATACTATTGCAAGTATCTGTACATCAAACATTGCCTTATATTCTTAAGTCAGAAAATGTTCACCCACTCGAAAAATATCACCTTGTTAAATTAGTATTAGGCTCTACCACCAGACATCTGAAGGGAAAACTTCAGGGAAAGTAAGTCTTTGTAGTTTTATTATAAGGAACTGTAACTTTTTACCTGAAAGCTTTATTGCATTCTTGTCCTATGCTGGCATAAACACAGTAAATTAACACATTTTAACAATACAGTTATCCCCTCATAGCCACGTTACTGGTAAACATTTCTCACAGTCCAAGCCTCAGAACAACAGAAGACAGAGAACAAAAATAAGCCTCTCCTCAAAATAAACATCGACGGGTAAGACATACACTATGAAGAAAAAGGAAATAGGAAAAGAAACATAAAGAACAGGAATGGGGGGAGGGATGGTAAACGGACCTATGGCTGCAAGATTCCTTTATTTTACAATAAAGTGGGACAATATTAACTCAATAATGGTCCTGAAAAGTATATTACAATACCTGGAACAACAACTAAAATAATAACACAAGAGCTACAAAATTACTGAAAAATTAAAATGGAATTCTAAAAAAAAAAAAAAAAAAAAAAAAATTTCAAATAATCCAAAAATAAAAGGCCAGAAAAGAAGAATAAACACAGAGGGGACAAACAGAAAATAAATTAAAAAATGGCTGACCTAAATTCAACCACACTGATAACTACATTAAATGTGAATGGACAAAAATACTCTAATAAAAGGCAGAGGATGTTAGAATGGATATAAGAACAAAATCCAACTATATGCTGCCCATAGGAGCCACATTTAAAATATGAAGACATAGATAGGCTAAAAGAAAGTAAGATGAAAAAAGATATACTAGGCCAAAACGATTGGTTAAAAAAAAAATGACACTGTACTTTTAAAAAATACATTTAAACTGGAAGAGGTCCCTAGTTGCCATATAAGAGGGACGCTATGTGATGACATGGCATATGGCAGAGAGCAGGTGAGACAATTATCTTAAAACATGAGCTATAATCATTTTTGAATATTTTACCAATGCTTAATTTTCTAAATTCATAGACATTTGTATATCCTAAACATTAAGTAGCCACTCTGCTTTCTTTTGGCTACATAATTGAAAAGGACTTGTTTCTATTAGCTACAAAACAGAAATAATCTCATCAGGGATGAATCACTTCAAGATGACATCTGTTCTGAGTGACAAACGTAAAGCATCAAATAATGCTCAAAAGTCAGGCTTTAAAATAGGGTATGACAAACAGGCAAAAAAGTTTCTTCTTCCTTTAGAATTATATTGGTTTTTGAAAAATAGACTCCCAAACAGTATTTTTGTAAAATTCCATAGATTGCCTGAGTCAACCTCAACATATACCCAGCCTCTCATTATTTCTTAATGGGTCACTCAAAAATATTTTTTAATCTTTAATAATCAAATTTAACCACTAAGGTGACAAAAATCACAATACTGGAATGTTCTGTATATATAAAATCGTTCACTTGTGTTATAATATTTTAAGGAACAGCAGAAATCCCTGTGTAGTTGGATAAGAAACTCTTCTTAGAATTTACAAACAAAGCTCTTTATTTCAAATGTTCACATACTAATTATGGAATATAATCCAAAGCAAACAGCAAAGAGCACTGAAGAGGTAATCTTTCAAGATTTTAGAAATCTTATTTATAATCTTCTTGTGATGATGCAGCTTTGGGGTATACCCGAATTCTTCTGACCCTATGTGCCTAACCATTATCAAAATTACAATGGAGATCCTCACGTGCACTCCGTCCAGGGCCAGACAGCCGAGAGTCACTTCTTCTAGAGAGTGCTACCAAAGGGGACTGGGCCAAGGGGTGATACTTTTTCAAAGGTAGACTGCAAAAGTCAGGTACTGGAGACACGCATTAGGAAGAGACAAGAGGTTTAGAGGACTAAATTACGCCAGGAAGGAAAAGGACTGGACTCAAGATATGAAAGCAGTGAGGAGGAAACATCTGCTTTCAGGGCCTGGAAGCTGCTCTTTGGAATTTAGCACTAATCCCTCGTACTGCTCAGGACTTCCTTCTGAAAATGGAGCCCAGAGCATGAGATGCCACAGGGGGAAAGCCCTCCAGTGGCGCAGCATCCTGCTTGGGGTCTGGCAAGCATCCAGAAACTAAGAGGCTGATTCTGCGTCATCAGTGTTTGCTGCTGCAGGGCCTTACCTCACAAATTAATGAAGAATGAATGGCTTCCACCTTTCAAGATCGAATCAATCCCCTAATAAGCAAAATGGAAGAGTGTGTGGAGGACAGAGAACATTCGCAAGGCTGGGGTTCCCAGGGAGTTCATGGGCACCCATGAGAGAAAAGGCATCGCGTACTCACTGTTTGCGTTCTGAGGACAATCATTAAGAAAATCTATCCTCTAGAAGCTTAACATCTAACAGGAAAGACACTGAAGTCTCCCAAAATGGAGGTGGGAGAAGGTAATTAACACATCAGCCATCTCCTAAAAACATTCAGAAAAGGAAAAAATGACTTTTATTGAGAAAGGTATGTCATGGAAAGCTGCAAAATCTGACCCCCATGGCATATGCAAGGACAGAGGCTGGGAGGACGCAGATGGCAAGGAGGAAATTATGTTATTTCCCCTGTGCAGAAATTAACAATACACACCTGATTTGGAAGAAAGAACAAAGAGACAATTGGGCTTTTAATTCAAATTCAGTAAGCCCTTTAAGTATTTTTAGTATCCCTTTTAACAAAAGAATACTAACAATCACCCAACTTTTATCACCCAATTCTCATAAAAATAATTACACAGTTATAGTCTATTAAAATAGCCTTTCCTGCTCAAGGTAAACACAATTTAAACAAATTCCCAACACAACTGTTTCCAAGCTTTTTGGAAAAATAGATTATTCCAAGTAATTTCATAGTCCGTTTTTATGACTTTATTACAAATCCTAGAAATACTTATCCCAAGAGATGTTACTTCAAAGACCTTCCTCATTACCCTTAGGACTTCATGTTTTATTCATTAGAGTAAACAGAATGATTTCAAATTCTGAAGATGCTGATTTTCCAGATAGATGTTCCTTACTGAGTTAAAGCCTAAAGATGTGCCACTTCCTAGGTCACTCTGCGTGTCTTTGTCGAGCCTGGCACAGATATCCGATCTAAGGTACCTTGCATCAAAGTCTGTACAGTGAAGTGAACCTTTCAGGTTTATGACATTTAAACAGACCCGTGTCATTTAACTTGGATAGCCCCTCCGTGCCTGCTATGTACGCAGGACACTACGAAGCTGAGCCCCAGCCTTCCTCCAGAAGCGAGAGACACAGGGATGCTCGTCCACAACAGAAGATGCTGTGCTGGGGACCTTTCTCCGCACCAGGTACTGAAGAAGTGCAGAGAAATCTGGCTGCAGTTATCACAGAAGGCATCAGACGGTGATGGCATTGGAACGGGAACCCCAAGCACACACTGCTTCGGTTTCTTTTTCTCTTTCTTTCTTTCTTTCTTTTCTTTCTTTCTTTCTTTAATGCACAGAGGAGAGGGAGTGGGCAGTAGTGGAAGGTTGTTACCAACTTCTTCCAGCCCTGGTCTGTGCTCCCGATCTACGGAGCTGTGCGGAGGAGGCTTACAGGGCACCGCGAAAGGTGTCTGAAATGGAGCGGGCTACTCGATAAAGTACTGAAAGGCCAGTGGGGGCTAAGTCTGAATGTTTACCTTATAGAATCAAAGTCACAAATCAATTCACATTTTGGGAAGCGAGATCTGCCACCATTTCATGAGTAGATGCAAAATTCAATGAAATCAACAAATTTGAACAAGATGCCTGATAATAAGTAGATACATGTATGTACACACACACACACACACACACACACACACACACACACCCCACTGTGAATACGCAATGAAACATCTGGGTTTGCATACATTATTATGGAGAAAGGGAAGTGAATAGGTAAAAATAATAATTATCATTATAATAAGACTTCGGTTATTAGCTAAACATACATCACGATACCATGATGAAGGAAACATTTTGGAAATAATTTTAAGAGAATTCAGTAGTCATTTATTCAATAAGAGCATTCTGTGTGTCCGGCAGATGAAGACAATGATATCATCCCTACCCCCACCCACTCAGTGTAGAGAAATCATGCACTATCTAACTAGATAATAATCTAGTCATGTGAGGACAAGTCATTTGGTCTATGCGGCTTACTTAAAAACAACAAAACCTTTCTCTGAGGCATATGGGATACTAGTATCAGGAAAAAAATTTTTTGAATTAAAATTTTGCTTGACTCTTTAATCCAGGAACCCAATACCTTTCAAATCCACCCCTTCGTCTCCTCCCCGTCACCAGTTTTTTATTGCCTTAGACAAGTTCCTCATTCCTGGCCTGAGCTTCAGTAACTCTTAAAGGGGTCTATATTCTGGCAAGACATTTTCACAAGCCATCTTGATACAATACTGAAAAAATACAATGTCATTTATATATCATGACTTTTTCTCCATTCCTAATCCTGGCCTCACTACAGCCAGATTTGACTTCTTGTTTTTATGTGTTTCTGTAACAAAGTTTAGTAAAGCTTGCTTCTGTAAAGAAAAATTTGTGAAAGCTCAAAGCAAGGTTATAGGATTCCTGTCTTCCAAAGCTATGGTTCTGTGAAGTACTCTCAATCTTAAGCATTGCACACTTCTATTGTTCAGGCATCAGAGAGAAGTGTTACACATGTGTTCGAGAATGTCCCAGGAGTCTGGACTGAACTTAAGTAATCCTAGTGACCCATAGGCTCCCCCCCTCCCGCACCTCCAGGGTTTTAATATGGGGTTTAAAATCTATTCAAATGAAGTTTGCGAATTCAGGACATAGACAAAATGCAGAAACCTTTCATCTGGATTTCCATAAGGAAAACAAATGAGCCCATTATTACACAGCCAAATCCTTGTCTTGATTTTTAAAAAAAGAACTCAGTGATTGGGGTGCCTGGGTGGCTCAGTTGGTTAAGCATCCGACTCTCGGTTTTGGCTCAGGTCAAGCTCTCAGGGTCCTGACACTGAGCCCCACGTTGGGCTCTGCGCTCAGCAGGGAGTCTGCTTCTTGAGATTCTCTCCAACTGTCCCTCCCTCTCTTGTGCCCTTTCTCTCTCTCTCCCCCCCTCCTTAAAATAAACAAGTAAATCTTAAAAAAAAAAAAAAAAAAAGAGAGAGAGACTCAGTGATTGAAGTGGGGGAATCAGAGGACCACAAATCAGATCATGGAGATAAGAGTCACCCCCTCACCGCACCCCTCCCACCCCACCCTATCCCTCACCCCAAAGAGCAGACTCTGGGTTTGGGATGACTGACAGCCCCCTCTGAGAAGACCCAGGGTGGTGAACAAAGGATGACTACTCCTTACTGGGTGTGTCTTCCAGATGGTTCTCCCTCCCACTCCCTCCCTTACCCCAGTTCTGGTCCCCACCCAAGGGGAAAGACTCTATGATAAGGTAAGGAAGACTCAAGATGCCAGGGGGTCTGTTCTGCACTGCAGTTACTGTTTTCTACATGTTGTTTCTTTAAATGTTCAAATGTTTGCCTTTCTAAAATGGCTTCAAAGTGGCCACATAAGAATGGGTGAGCCAAAAATACCATATGCCACTCGAGCCGCAGGCTGGCTTTCCTGCAACCGTCCTCCTTCTAAAATGTGAATGGGTCACTCCCTCCCTGACAAGTTTCCCTGGCTCCCCAACACCCCCACCCCCGCAGAGCATGGTCGAGCACTTTTCACAGGAAATGATGCAACAGCAACGCTTCTGCTGCAAGAAGATTCAGCGCTGATCCAGAGGAAGTGCCCTGCCATTCCCCAAGGGGTCTGATCCAACTCCTTCATCATTCCATCCCACAAAAGCACGGCTCCAAGGTGACCTCAAAGACAGAGCACTCAAACATCTGCTTTCAAGTACTTTAAGCCACGTCACTCTGTCGGCAAGGTGGCCACAAGAAAACGAATGCACTGACACAGGTCACGTATTTACTGGAGAGCAAGAACACTCGGATCTGCAAGCAGGCAGGTAGTATTTATTACCAGATGTCTGCAGCGGGAAAAAGTTACTGATAAAGGCAGAGACCAAACTTTGAGAATCTAGAATAAAGTCCTGAGAGCCCGCAGCAGCCCTCCCACATCAGCTGCGTAGGGGCGAGAGACCCTGATGAGAACCGGTTATGCCTAAGGCACTCTGGATACAAATACTGGGTCCTTGAGAGCTACGCAGAGCCAGTGGATGTTTTTATTACCGAATACAAGTTCAAGCCAAGCTACTATCTTTAACGCAAAATCTTGAACTTAAAGACTTCCTTCCTGCTTCCCCAGAGAGGTAAAAGGTAAGGCAGGTCTTCGCACAGAATCCAGTCTCTAGGAGCTTTGTTTCTCACGGGTGTGCTACACGTTAAAAAGCAAGCAAGGCTCCTTCCAGGAGCGGGTCTAGCTCTCTTTTCTGGTTCACCTCCCTGCCGGGTCCCCTCTGTTCCACTGCCCCCACCCAATACCCTCTTCCCTTGGAAGTCCTGGGTGATTCCCCTGGCTCCAGGAGCTCTCTGCCTCTATACCTATAAAACCCCCTTTATACATCTATTAAATCCCTAGCATATAGTGTTTTTATTTTGGGACTTTTTTATTACAGTTTCTC